>NC_048411.1:25526259-25751445 GCF_013103735.1 Etheostoma cragini | reverse complement strand
GGAGATGGAAATTACGACGATGGATAAATCACACTCACAGTGGGTCTTGTGCTATTTGTATATTAGAACAGGAAATAAAACAACCTTTATTTGTAGAAGCCACAATAGTTGATATATTCCAAAATACACTGGGAGCAGTAAGTCCATTTTTATTGCCCTCTAGCAGGAAATTAATGCAAATTAGCATTGGAGGGCAAATACAGTTGTTGTTTGACTAAACAAATGTATGTCCTGAGATTTCTATCATCATAACTCACACTCACAAATGCATATTATCTTACCATTATTCACCATTAATCTGAAATGAAGCACAAAGGTTTCAACTAATCAAATCATACCAATATTTTACATACTGATACAGTATGACCCGCCTATTTGACGTGTCTGCTGAATCTCATCTTAACTGCTCCTTCATCCTAATTCAATAAGTGAACAGTCAGGTTTGTGTCACTGTAGTAGGTCATACATTACCTAATGTATTATACCATCTGTAAGATTTCTACAAAAGTCTACAATGTCTATTTGATGGAGATAACCCTGAAGTAGAATTAAAAACGAACAAAAATCATCCTTGCATTCTCATTTCCAGTCTCTTAAGACTGTTAAAACAGTTACTGTAACCTAAACACGTATAAAACTAGAAGGGGAATTGGCGAGCAAAGACCTCCACCAAGGCAGACAAGTTAACAAATTAAGAGAAAAACAATTTGGGTATTGTCCAAATGAAATGGGTATCTGGTGAACAGGCAAGTTGAACAACAACAAGCAAAGGTCACAGACATTTGGCTGCCCTGTTGGTTTTGGTTGCCTATCCTAAACAAACTCTTTTTTCATGCATCCTCTGTTCAGAAAGTCTCTTTAGTCCTCTCGTCTCCTGCGCCGGTGTTAAGACCGTACCACTGGTGGAGCTGTCTGATTGTTGAGTTACAGGCTAAGCGTGTGTGTGTGTGTGTGTGTGTGTGTGTGTGTGTGTGTGTGTGTGTGTGTATTGCTTCTGCTAACTGAATGAAAAGAGCTGTTGTTTGCTGCACACATTTAGCATCTCACACCAATGTCAACTGAAGCTGAAAAGGAGGAATGCTGAAACTGATTGAACAATCCAGAAGGTTTCTGGGGACCTTAAGGCTTGTTTCATTACTGCCTACAGCTCAACCCATCACCATGGATTAAGCAGGTATTCTTTATCTAACAAGGATAAAAATCTAGACACATAAGTAGAGGAGAAAAATAGGAAACAACCTGGAAATGATGATCACGGTACACTGAGCCATGTATATAGCGTGCAAGTTTCCCACAAACAGCCTTGTTTGTCAAACAAGACACAACTGCAGGTTAAATAGGGGTTTAAGCTCTGTAGGAAAAAAACTTAACTGTGTTTGGACTGAGGATGGCACTGGAGGAAAAGGTCATGATGTTCAAGTAAATTAAGAGGGCTTGCCCTTTCTTTGGCAGCCATTTTAGCACTTCACAGACTCTCTCCTTCGCTTGTCAAGCTCAGCTCAACGATGTCAGACTTAGTTAAGATTTCATCAGTCTATCTGTAAGCCTCAGCTATCCTCAGCTGTGCTTTATGCCGAAGGGCGACATGTGGATGTTAACATGCATATTAACATCCCAGCATGTTATTTTTGCATTCATCTGAAAGTGCAGCTCATTTTTAGAGGTATTCAATGCTTGGACAAAGCATTACAGTAAAGGCGCATCACCAAAGTCATTATGATGAATTGTCTGCGGATCATGAATATCTGAACCTAATTGCATGACAATCCATTACTCAGGGCTCTCATGGGTTATTTCACTCTGGACTTAAAGCTATGCTGCCTAAAGCATGCCTAAAAAGAGATAAGTAGCATCAGAAGTGTTTTATATATGGCTCTCTATACTACTTCTTTATTTTTGTGTGATTGTTCTGTGTTCAACGAGAAGCCTTAAAGCATATTAGAAGCCTTGTTGATCATTTTAGGAGAATGCTCCCATCCCTTGGCCTACTTTATGCATGTCAAAAGTCTGGACCAGCTACAAAACATGAGTGCTAAAGCTGGCCCAATTCCAAAGCACAGACTCACAGGCTCACAGACTTTGGTGCGCCTTGTAGCAAAATTCGTAAGTGCTTAGGGTTGTCCCAATGTCGACTTTAAAAGGGCGTGAGGGTTTGAGTACACAATTACCAAGCCCTTTCCGTGAGTCTGCATCGACTTCACCAAAGGGAATTACCCACAGTTCAAATCATGGTGACATTTACCGCGGAGACCATACGGAAATCCAGAAATTACAAAAAAAAACAACAGCCCGACACACGACCACGGAACGGAACAGACTTGTTTTCCAGTTGTAAAACAAGAATACAAAAAAATGTGGAATCAGGCAGCCGTGTCCTGTGCCTTTGCCATGTGAAGAGCAACAAACTTAAAATGAAAATACCCAAACCGTCAAGTGTCAGCAACATCTTTGTTAATAAACGTCGCCAAGGTAACGGGCTCTTGTGTCTGTGAGTCTTTAGTCCTTAGTCCTCAGGGTTCACTTTGGGATTGGGCGAGGGATTCGGTTTATTTAAACAGTTTCTTTAAAAGTGCTTTATCAACATCGTTAAATTACCATCCTAACGTTGAATCATTAGTGGAATTGAACCATCCATCGCTTTCTTTCACTGTCCTCTTTGGTGCAATTCACATCATGAGATTCCGGATTTGCTTTGGTAGGAAGTGTACAGATTGCCTAAACTACAAAACGATGGGGCAAGCTCAGTTTCTTTTCTTGCAAAGTCACAACAGTGAACCCTCAAATCAATCCCTTGTACTACCTGTGTGTTTGAGCTAAAGATGAAGGCATGGCCCTATTCTCAGCTTCCTCATGGGCTTAGTGACATGTTTCCCTGCTCAACCATTTCTCTGCTAAAACTGGAAAGCTTATGTGATTGCGTAATAGTCTCCTGGCTCGCGGTCACCCTTCAGTATTAGTAGCAAATGACAACCAGCCGCAGCAGGTGGAGTGTGGCAGGTAGTAGCTCTTGACTTAAAATACAAATAAAAAAATTTACAGCAGATTACCTTAATTTTTGCAAAAGACAATTCTATGCATGGTAAAGCTTTTGTACTTCGCGGAAGGAACGTAATTATTAATATTTGTCTACAAGGTACATTTTCTGTAAACCCTGCTACAAACCAAATGTCATGTTAAGAACCAAAAACATGTTGCCTGGTTAGCTCACTTTGTAGAGGGTGCGCCCCATGTTCAAAGGCTCAGTCCTTCTCGCAGCAGGTCGGAGTCAAACCTGCGGCCTTTGGCTGCATGTCATCCCCCCCCCCCCCCTCTCTCTCTCTGCTTCAACACCTTTAGCTGTCCTATTAAATAAAAGGCCTAAAATGCCCTAAAGAATCATCTTGAAAAAAAAAAAAGAACCGAAAACGTTTGAATTTTAGTTTAAAAGCTTAATCTGGTTTCCCTCCATTTCAAATGAATTCCGTTAAAAGATTGTATTAGATTTGCAAGGTCATGAAGGCTGGGTCATGACCTGAAGAATGAGATCAAGGGTACAAGCGGCCGAAATGGGTTTCCTCAGGAGGGTGGCTGGCGTCTCCCTTAGAGATAGGGTGAGAAGCTCAGTCATCCGAGAGGAGCTCGGAGTAGAGCCGCTGCTCCTTCACGTCGAAAGGAGCCAGTTGAGGTGGTTCGGGCATCTGGTAAGGATGCCTCCTGGGCGCCTCCCTAAGGAGGTGTTCCAGGCACGTCCAGCAGGGAGGTGGCCTTGGGGAAGACCCAGGACTAGGTGGAGAGATTATATCTCCAACCTGGCCTGGGAACGCCTCGGTATCCCCCAGTCGGAGCTGGTTGATGTGGCTCGGGAAAGGGAAGTTTGGGGTCCCCTGCTGGAGCTGCTGGCCCCGCGACCCGATACCGGATAAGCGGATGAAGATGGATGGATGGATGGATAGCTTTGCAAGCTATACTCAACTTCATTCAGTCTATGTGTTTGTGTGCATGTGTTATACCTTTTCCAAAAGCATGCTAGTTTTTGGTTTTATTTGAATCTAAATCATTAGGATGGGTTAAACAGCTACAGTAATACATGAGGAAAATAACTGCCACCATCCAGGGCCACGTCTCTCTCTCTCTCTCTCGCTCTTCTCCTCTTTCTCTGGTCCATTTCCAAGCCCATCTCACTCTCTTTTCGGCCCTCTTTCGATCCATCATGCTTGTCTTTTTTCTCTCCCAACCCCCCTTAGCTTCACTAAATCTCTGCTCCCCTTCTCTCTCTCTGCTTTCCTTCCGTTCACTGTGTGCACTGCAGTGTAATACGTTTTCCTTTAGCCCACTTCTGCCTCTCTCATCGTCTTCCTCTTCCATCTCTCACCTCTCTTTCCTCCCGTGCACACACAAATATCCAAATAATGACTGACTGCAGATGGTAACAGACAAATCACCTCACAATCCCACAGGACTTTCAGTGTAGGAGGCCACAGCAGATTTCACAACCCAACCCTTCAAGAGTTTGTTTGTAGGAAATACCCTACTAGCATTCCCACTATTGTGCCAACTAATGTTTACTTCCAATAGAGATAATTTTAAAGTACTCCAACAGCAGGATACATCCCACTAGAACCAAAAAAGCAATTTGAGGTGAAATACAAACAAACAAAATTACATCTTCAAACCTGTCAAAACCATGTATTCAGCAATGTATTCAGTTTAACTTGAGGTCTGAATACTGAAATTTGTTCTGAATATTTAGTGCATTTGGAGCACTTGCTTAAAATGTTGTATTGCCTCTCCCTCCATATTTCTACCCTAATTCAGCAGCTGAACTACCACCAGTCATCATGTAATTACAAGAAGCACCAAGAAGTGCCAAAAGCACAATGAAAATGTCCACAGTATATTGATAGTGTTCCGGCACAAATGACATGGCCTCCAGCAATTAAAACACACACACACACACACACACACAAACATATATATATATATATATATATACTGTATATGCACACATGCTGTGTAAATTTGAAATGGCATTGTGCAATACAGAAGTTATTGACTACAGCATGAGTAAGGGGAAATGTGCAATCAATCCTTATCAACATTAAGTGCAATTCGAGGGGGAGGATGTGCTGTGGGTTCTCTACTGTGAATGCGAGGGAAGATGGGGGGGGGGTGTTGTGTGTGGTTATTAGATGTTCATTGTAGCACTGGATGAGATAATGTATGATTATGTTCTGTGTAAGTTAACTGTATGCTTGTTGTGCATGTGTCCGTGATGTATTTCTCTCGAAGGCCCAAGACAAATTCCTCCTATAGGAGAAAATAAAGGCTTATCGTATCTTATCTTATCTTTACTTTGACTCAGAATTACAAAGCAAACAGAGAAAAAAATAGTCACAATTAGTACACAATTGCAAGAGACACCCCAAAGTAAATGTATGCCTTAATGGCATCAGTGGGAATCGGATGGTCTAAACTCCCAGTTACAGTACACCAGCACTAGATGTGTGGCACACTTGTTTCTTTGATTTAGTTTGAAGTACTTCAATTATAAAGTTCAGACAAAAAAGGCTTTTGGGTAGTTATAATCATTTTGTTAGGGTAAAACAAAATAAGTACGATATAATTCTTCAACACTGGATAACCTTTAAAACAAGTAAATGCTTTTTCACTAAGTGCAGCTGCAGATAACAAGAGTGTTAAAAAAGTCTATTAAGGGAAACTAGATAACACACAATAGGAACTTAAGAGGAACAGCATGTTATCTGTATGTGGTTATTTTACAAATAAGAGATACTCCCACTATATATGAAATCGAGCGCATATCAAACACACATGCAAACACAGTGAGAAACTATCCACATCCGGCCTCCGCAGGCCCTTGGGCAAGTAGCACACTCACAGACACACATTAAAAGATGGAGAAGAGCAGCTGAACGCTGAGAACAGGCATGACGCTATGTGGTTAAAAACATGTGCATGAGCACCATGTCGAGGTTTTAAACTTGTAGTGCCGTGATTATTAGCTCATTGCCCACAGGTCCTTTCTCACACTGACTGGTGACGCAGATATTGGAGCAAGCATGACAACATGAAAACATGGAAGTGCTCCCAACTGTGATAAGATACTGTTGTTGTAAATTACATTCACTGTGAGTAAATGGATCTACTTTTTGTCATCAACACACTGGTTCCTAAATTCTCAGCTGTGAGGATTTGCTACACTGGATTTTGGACAGTTGGACAAACAAGTAATTTGAAGATGACAAATTAAGCTCTGGGAATTTATGAATAGCCTGCATTTATTTTACACTGACTGATCTAGACGAGTCAAATAACAATCTAGACATTGAATGATAGAAAAAATATTGGTTAGTTGTAGACAAAGTAAAGTCATGGTAGGGCCCAGTAGAACCTGTAACACAGCCAGATCTATCTCCCCGGTGCTGTGTCAGTGCTGGAGAAGGGTCAGGCTGCACAAGTTACAGTACCATTTAGGGATAGAAAACATTCTGGCTTGTTTATATTTCTTTAAACCAATCACAATTGTCCTAGGCAGTGCTAAGGCCAGGATGCAGAGTTGGTGCCCTTGCATAATAGAAAGCGGAGATAGCGGAAGGGGAGGTGCATCTTGTGTGTGAGATCCAGTCAGTGGTGTTATGTAACTAAGCACATTTACTCAAGTATTGTACTTTGAGGTACTGGTACTGTACTTGATTCTTTCCTATTAATGCCACTTTCTACTTGTACTTCTCAAAAATACATTTACTTTAAGCTCCACTACATTCATCGGACAGCTTTAGTTACTACATTACAAATCATGAGCTCAGATGACGTCCGTCCTTTGGATTGGTGTGTCAGCCAGACTACAGTGTGGCGAGAGTGACCTGTGATTTTGCGCAAACTGAAAGGTTTTTGTCGACATAAAACAGTAACATCCAGCCATTATAACATTCCTCTACCGTCCATTTATCAGGCTTTTTTCCTGCAGGAAATCTTTATCATATGTTCCGCAGTAGAATCACATGAGTATTTTTCTTTCAACCAACTGCTTAGCTGAACCTACACGGGGACATAATCAGAAAAAAAGAGCACATTTTCAAAATGATTTTTAACTCTCTGAACTTCATAGGCACAGTGCTTTCTCAAATAAATGACTAAGAATACTATTGCTACTACTATTGGTACAACTACTGCTGCTACATATAACAACATTTTTTACTTGCAACTGCATTAATAGTTGAGATAATATCAAAAAAGCTTCTTTAGCGCGGTTTCCCCATAACAGCAGCTACCTACCTACCTACCTACCTATCTATCTATCTATCTATCTGCAGGCAGTGATTTGCAACAAAAGTGGAAACTGGAAGATGAATTTACTGCAGACAGACGCAGGTTGCTAAATTGTTGCCAAGTTAATTCAGTCTGTAAACACATGTGACTCAAGTGTTGGAGACCAGAGAGCAAGGGGGAAAAGAAGAGTTTACATAACCCTGCACCATTTCCTGAGATGCTCTATCAGATTGTTATTATTACCTAATGTTAAATACAAATACTAGACAAAACCAAAATCAATAATTGATGCAGTCGTCTGATAATTATGAGTAAGATAAACTAGAAATCAAAGGAAACAACAAGTCCCAAACACACGTCACAAACATGTCACTAAGAAAAGTCAAGTCCCAAAACAAACATTAGTCTACATGATGAGTGATGCATGTCATATTAATTCATCTAAGCGGCAAAACGTGCAGGTAATGCTTTAGACATGACACAACGATCTGCATCCCCACCATATGGCATGTACAATAAAGGACCTCGCAACACCAACCTGCACACACCAACCAGAATACACCAGGAAGTACAGTCAGTCTGCTTTCAAAATAAAAGCCCATGAGCGTGCACTAGGGAAAAAAAGCTTCGTACATGTATGGCCAACAACAATCACTTCAACATTTTCAAATGATCTCATATCCTTATCTATACAAAGTGTATCTATGGCTACAGATAGATGTTATGAACTGTATTGTATTTTCAGAGGGTCTAAAATATGTTTAAAATATGTTAGCTATTATGATTACAAGCTGTTGAATAATAATTTATTAATAATGTATACTGTTTATTGATTGAATTACAATTTAAACTCTGTTTTTGTTACTAACGCAACACATGACTATTTACATCATAATATAGTACATAGTACATGTAGCAGTTTCTACAATATGAGCCATCACTTTACAATATTCTGCACTATGCATATTTATCTATGTCACCCCCTACCATGCAACATACCATTTACTATTCATCTGCACCTGTATTCATCTGTATTTATTTTTACCTGTCTGTACATAAAAGAGGTGTATGTAGTATACATATACTTTTGTTATCTTGTTCTATTTCTTATTCATGTGTATTTTTTCTCATACTGTTGTGTTTGAATATTTCAGCGGCAGTAGCAAGGGAATTTTCCCAGTGTGGGATCAATAAAGTCCATCCTATCTTATGTATGTCTTATGAACTAATGGAAATAAAAATGCATTTAATGTATATAGTAGAGCCTTTATGGCTTTATCATTGATTCATCTTACTCTTTGTAAACACAATTTTTTGTTTATTTTCTCTATAAAAAAGACAATTATGTTTATGTCATTGTCATTTTTGACTGTCTGTATCCTGTTCTTTTTCCGATTTACTTTGCTAATCCATATCACTTTTAATGGTTTTGCTAGAGATTAATATTTATAAATGATACACTTAACTTGAATATTCAGTTTTGATCCAAGTGATTTTGAGTTGAGCACATTAATATTTTTTGTATATTGTGGTCCAATAAGTCTTTTTCAACCCTTAACTATGACTAAACCCACCAAAAGCCACCATGCTTTTATTTTGCTAAATCTAAGCGGAAACCATATTGCTTTATTCTGTCAAACTTAACGCTTGTTGTGTAGCCTACTGCTGTTTCCAGTGATATCGAGTCAATATGGGAATAACATTGGGGTGCAGGCCGCTGGTGTGAAAACAATAAACCAGTCCAGTTTATCATAAACGAATACTTACTGTTTGTTAATGACTAAATATATTTTTTATCCAGCGTTCAGGGCATGTCTCCCGCATTTAAACGATGAAACACCGCTGAACCCAAAACGTTAACAGTACGTGTCGCTGCCTTTGTGCCACTGCGTTAAAAATGCATAGGCTAACGCCACAACCAAGCTAACACCTTTTCCCCTTTAAGACATTTAACGTCAGCTTGTTTAAAGACAAGATATGGCAATTCGGAGGGGAAAATATGAAGTCTAGGTTGCGTCTTTCCCGTTATGCTTTTGGCCGACCGAGGCATATTTTTTTCAGCCTCCGACGCGATGCTGGACAAGAACCCACTCCTTTTTTTCTGTTTGTTCTCATCCAACTCTGACCAAATAACCCAACTAAAACCAAAATGCACACGCTCACCTTGCCGCAGATGCTCGGCAGTAGGTCTATTGTCGATACAAAGCATGAGAAGCTGTAGATAAAGCAGGCTGGTGGGCAGCTAGTCCTTGACGTGTGGGGATATTATTGTCTGTGAGACTGCAGGACGACAGCGGCGGCGCATCGCAGGATGGGCTGGGCCGGGGCGGGACGTCATCCTGAGGTCACCGCTTGGTCCCAGACTGGATTATCTAACCCTGGCTCGGACGACTGGCACTCACGAACCTGTCAACTCAGCCTGGTTATCTTTAAAATAAGAACACTAAAATGATGTTATTAATTTGGTAATTCTACATATTGATTGATTACTTTGGTAAAATTTAGAAGAACACAATCATCAGTAACAATGTTATTTCATCAGATATCTGCTAGGGTTCCCACAGTACTTAATATTAAAACTTTACATTCATATGTAAAAGAGCAAGAATTTTTTTCAACATAATAAATGAAAATAGGAATGTCTAAGCCTAAAAATCATGATGGGAAATTATATGCTAAAGGTGATTGTTGGCTTTGTTGTTACTGGACGAAGCATTTCCTGCTCTGATGTCCTTTAACAGAACATCTATCTTATCTGTCCTTATTAGTAGCCTACATTGTCTATCGCTGGGATGCAGCTGTGCGTTTTCTTGAAGGAAAGTGCTCCATAGAAATGTTATCGCCATAATTACTGGTTTCTGTTGTGGTGCATTAACGTTAAATATATTTTAGGGATAAGGTCAAAAAAGGTTATTATATAGCTTCCAAATATATATTGAATCATTTCACTGTTCAATGGCAGGTTTATACTTATTGAATCTTGTAGGAACAGTGATAAGACGTATTCTTTGTCAAGCATACAATGTTTTTTTCTTTACATTAATATGAGTTCCCCCAGTCTACCTATGGTCCCCCAGTGGCTAGAAATGGTGATAGGTGTAAACCAAGCCCTGGGTATCCTGCTCTGCCTTTGAGAAAACAAAAACTCAGATAGGCCAATCTTGAATCTTGCTCCTCATGAGGTCACAAGGGGCAAGGTTACCTCCTCTTTCTCGCTCTGAATTTGGCCGGCCCATTAGAGAGAGAGACATCATGGCTTTCAAATGAGCAAAGTGGCAGTTGGTCAAGGTCACACCCCCCGCCTCCAGCTTGCCCCCCCAGAATGGCACATAAGGAAAGCTCACTGTGGGACTGGCTCTAGTGGCTGTAATTCTGCACCAAGGCTGAATTATGGAAAAGAAACATCAATAATGGTATTAGGGGACCACTAAGGTCTACATGAAGGCATCCAAAAAAAGCACCATGTCATGGGGCCTTTAAATGTCCCTTTTTTCCTTTGCATAGTCTGAGCTCCATCTGCTGGTTATCTAATGTTACTGCATTTACCAAAAAGCAGATCTTTAACACAAACTCTTATTCCAATTGATTGCGCTCTGTGGTTACTGCTGTAAAGCATGCCAGGTGCACAGTGTTTGACAGTATTTTCTGATTTAAGAAGTGATAAAAAGAGATATAAAAAATTCCCTCTTTAATAACCTTTGACTCTAATGTGTCAACAAAATGAAAAAAAGATTTTGAAGCTGGCTTTGGTCAATGTTCAGATTTCTGTTTTCTAAAAAGGTATGCAAATTAGTACATATTTAGTAAGATAATGCCTCATTTACATGTTAAAACTCAAAATTTCAGAAAACTTGAAATCAACAATAAACAATTCTTAATATAAGTAATTATAAGTTATAAATTGCACACTTTGCACTCTTCGTTGCACTATTGCCTCAACCTGTCCATATTGTTTCTGTTTATAGTACATACATAGTTTTGCAATGTATAATCCAAAAGCAAAATTCCATGTATGTGTCCTCCTACCTGGCAAATAAAACTGATTCCGATTCTGATCAACAGTGGAAGTTTCATGGTGACATCTATAAGTTACATTTGTTTATGCTAGTCTCCCCTTAATTTCTCACCTGTTAATTGACCGATGTGTTATCAGGGATAGACATACTTTTTATTCTGCCACTAGATGGCATCACCTGACATGAAAATCAAAGCTGCCTTACACTTCAGCAGCTAAAAGTTAATTTAGATTATGAAAATCTGTGGTGTGATTTACATGAAAATATATGCTTCCTTTTTTAAATGATATGCTAGTTGAGGTTTTCAGTCATATTGCACAATTGTAGTAATCAGTGCAACTGTGGCTGTTTCGATATCAATTGATGATTGATAATTATAATACACTGTACAAAGTTGACACCGTTTTAATCAAAGCCCATTTCTGAACATGTTTTATGAGGAATTCAGCCTCATTACTTCCACCTCTTTCCAATCAACCTTTTAGGAACTCTGATTGGCTGTCGAAACAAGTGAAAAATGATTGAACCACAGTACCACCTTGGAAAGAAGACTTCCAGGTTTTATTAGGTCAGCTGAAGTCAGTTTACATTATCTCTGTCTGAAGCCATGGTACTTTGAAGTGGTTGCTTCTGTGCTCAACATTACACATTTAGACCGTCTAAGATGACTGAGATTGTTGTTTTTTTAGTGTGGTGCTGCTACAACTGATGTTTATCTGAATGCTTCATAAACGTTACATGTAAGACCACAGGTTACAATTACACTCCTTAAGCTATGTTCAGAAGTCTTATCTTTTTTAAACCAAGTTTGATTCATTTTAAAACTGCTCACTTGCAACATGTTGAATTCATTGACCTTGTGGCTGTAGAACAGAAACGGATCTCTTGGGTTTTCCAGAAGAAGGGATAGATTAGTTGACCTTGTTGGGTGATACTTTATTAACAGCTTCCTAACACGGGGCTGCGCCTTGCATCTGTCACATGACTTCCCGGCCTAAGGGTCCCAGCTACAAGTCCCAGGGGGCCGACCATCAACCCCGGCACTACCTGTCCAAGCCTCTTTCCAGGGTCGCTGTCCACTAGTCCAAGCCTCGCCCCAGAGTCCTGCTACCTGCCAAGGCCTCGTCCCCAGGTGCCCGGCTACCCATCAAAGCCTCAGTCTGCGGTGAGGGGCCCATCTTGCCAGAAGAAAGTATGTTTTAAATTAGGCTTAAGTTATGTTGACGCAAATGGCAATCAATCAGCACCTGGCTATGTTAATAATTTATTGTTATAATTTATAATGATAATTTATAGATAATTATATAGATGTGGGTCAAGAGAAAATATGTTTCCCTTGATAGAATATATTTTCACAGACTGGGTTTATCATGAATTAGTTCATTGTCAGAGATGAGGTGTGTACGGTGAATTTGACACTTTATTTACACCCTCTGTTCTTTTGAGCAACCAAGGAAGAAACTCTTGCTGTAAAATGTGTAATCAAAATACAAAAAGCCATGCAAATCAAATTTAGAAATATAAATATTTGTTTAATTTTTTTGTTGATGTGTTGAAAACATCTTATAAAAGTAATATTTATTTTCAACAACCCTATGCTCATATGATGTCACAGTTGGTTATAAAGTCCTGAATAGGGAATCTGAAGTTTAGTCCAGCTGTGATGCTGGGAGACACTGTAGACCATGGCAAAAATACAGTAGTAATACAAGTTTTTAATAGAAGTGGCTTAAGTGGCAGTAAGCCACATAAAAGGACAAAACATGGGCCTATAGTTTTCTATAACTATCTATTCTTTATAAAACACGTACCCTTCAGTTGTAGCCAAATCTTCCTTTACTTCCACAGTTAAGATGGGTCCCACTAATTCTAAAAGTAAAAAAATCACAATACCATGAGAATTGAGCATGAACTAAGACATTATCTAGCAGGACATTTTACTGGTAAAAGAACTCACCCGGTTAAACCCCGTGCTGGTGGGGGGTGGGGCAGGGATCTTTAACAGGGGGTCCGTGACCCCTAGGGTGCCCTTAAAATCACTGCAGGGTGGCCTTAATTTGGAGGTCCCCCCTTTTCGAAAATTTAAAAGTTTTAACATGAATCCAACACATTCTTAGCAAAAACAAATTAGTGATGGTCCAATACCATTTTTTGCTTCCCAATACCAATTCTGATTCATGAACTTGCACATCAGCCAATACTGAGAACCGATCCAATAGATAGATAGATAGATAGATAGATAGATAGATAGATAGATAGATAGATAGATAGATAGATAGATAGATAGATAGATAGATAGATAGATAGATAGATAGATAGATATTTACTGATCCCAATAAAACCTGATACAGATGTGTCATATAATTTTGTTTTAACAACCGTATCTTACTATCCCAGTGTTGATGTGATATGATTTCTCTCTTTGTTGTCGGGCTGGCTCAGGCTGAACGTTTTGTGAAACATAAACAACAAATGTCACAGAAATTTCTTTTTTCTTCCAGTTTGACAGTCAGTTCTAACAGAAAAAGAACGTAAATAAACTACTTTAAAGTAGATTTTCTTTAGGGCTTTATTACGTGGTATTGGAAGGGTGCATAAACTCTGGTACTTAACGATACAGATACCAGCGTTTTAGGCAATATCGGAGGCGATACCGATACTGCTATTAGCATCTCTAGTATAAATCCCCACTGGCCTGTAGGTAAGGTAGTCACTAAGGTAGCCACCCACAGAAGGTCTATAGTTAATCATAAGGATTGCCTGTGCCACATGTATGTGTAACATTAAAACATGATTTATAAAATCATGTCAACATGTATGAGGCTATTTGAATGGTATAGCTTAATATTCTGTACAAAAGGTAGACCTATGTGAAAAGGCTTCAGGCCATCCTACACGTTATTGTAATCCCAGTTTAAAATGCAACTTCACTTTTGACAGTAAGGGGTCCCTGCTCCGTCTCTCTTTCAGTTAAGGGGTCCTTGTTTAAAAAAGACCGCTGTTGTATTCTATGGTCTGTATTCTGATGAGTGATGAGTTCTCCGAATGCCTACCTTTACTTCAGCCTTTGAATGCAACATAAGAGCCGCCCCGCTCTACCGGATTTCAGCCGGTAAGTCGGTGTTTGCCAGTGACAGCCATCCCTCAAACCCTCAGGACCCCTGCATAGTCCACCTCGTCATCACATCTGTACGTTTCTTATGACACTGTGCGATGGAGCGGAAAGTAAACGGCATTGAGGAGTATTCTACATGAGAGCTGTGCAACAGGCAACTGGGCTGCAAACTCACTGAAGGCTCATCGGCTTTGGAGGAACTGTTGCACGGAATCCCGCTGCGATGTCCCTGCTGTGTGTCAGAGGTAAGGGCTCATTTCATGGCTGCAAGTTGTCATTTTTTTCATTTGATAATAATAAAAGTAGTAGCCTAATAATAATATTAAAATAAAAACAATAATGCTGAAACTAATATAGAAACAGAAGAATAACAAAAAGTATGAGCTGTTCGGCTGCATTTAATGATTTTCTGAAAAAGCCAAATGAATCCTTTTGGGATTTTGTACTAATCAATATTGCAAAACATAGCACGACTTCTTATAGTAATGTTCTAGTACTCTCCCAGGGATTAAGAATAGCATTTAAATGTTGGTCTACTGAAAATGTAGAGGGCAATATTATGTAATATAAGTGTATGCTTTTTTTTTTTTTTTAAGATTATTCTTTGGGCATTTTAGGCCTTTAATGGACAGGACAGTTGAAGTTAACAAAGGGGAGAGAGAGGGGGACTGACATGCAGCAGAGGGCCGCAAGCTGGATTCGAACCCGGGCCGGCTGCGTCGAGGAGTTAACCTCTATATAGGGGCACCCACTCTACCAACTGAGCTATCTGGGTGCCCAATATAAGTGTATGTTGATGGTTTCTCTCATTAATTAGTGTAAAAGCATGAAATGAACAAACTTTAAAGGTTTTTACCTCTTTCTGTAGATAGCCAGCAACAAGTGGGATTTAACCCTATGTATAGGAAACAGACCATAGAACTATAGTACCTTCTCAAACTATATCAGAAGTGACAATCCAGTAGTGGTGATTACAGCTATACCAAAGACTAAAACAAAGTCCTGTGTGGCACTGACTCTGTGTAGTGTGTGTGGCTATTTGATTGGAGTGTGTAATTGGCCATACTTGTTAAATGACATGTCCTTTTTTTTGGCAAATATGTTGCACTGAGTTTAAGAACAGTTAGAATATTTAACTTAACCCTAATTGGAGTGAAAAAAGATTGGAACTACACTGACAACAGCTGATATTATTATATCATAATATAATAGTCATATGAAGACAAGTAACAAGACATTGCAGAATAGAAATGCTTAAGCAAGTTTTGAGGTAGCTGAGAACACGCTGTGTGTTGTACCAAAAAGCCAAAAAGATTTTTATCAGCAACAGAATCATACGTCTCATGAATGAAACTCTACATGTTTAACTGGGGTTAAAAGAGGATTAACAACATTAAGCCTTATAATTGTCAATCTGGATGATATTTGGTGTATTGGACCCTTTAGGCATGTGCTTCTCCAAACTGTTGACGGGCCGACTGCCATCTACTGTACACTGACTCACAAAAATTCAAAAAAACTTTAAAAAAAAAAAAATAAATCCTTTTAAGAAGCTGCTAGTCCTTTCAGTGGAAAGATTTGTTATGTCATGGTCCTCTTCCAAACTGTTCTGGGGGGAAAAAATGGTTCCTCCCCCCTTTTTTTTACAGTGTGTAGTGAATATTGGCTAAACATTTAATGTCTTCTTTATTCCTGAAATATCAATATCAATATCAACCTATAAAAAAATCAATGGAACCCATGCACTTGCTTTTGTTGTAGAGGACAGATACTGGATCATAAGTGGAAGTGAAAATTGAATGAGATATTGCTTCCTCCTGCCACAAGTACTGTCGAGGTGCCCTCAAGCAAGTCACTTGATCTGCAGCTGGTCAAAAGATGCTGATCGGTGGCCTAGAGCGGGAGGCTGTGGTTGTACTGTGCAGGTGTGTAAGTGAAAGAATAAGAATCAAGTTGTTGCTGACAACGAGCATGTGTATACAGACATATGCAGTTTAGTTAATGAAAGTTTAAAAAAAACACTGCCACCAGTTAATTTAACATTTTGGCTCCTTTCCAGATTACAAATTGCTCTTCTTTCACAGACATGCTGATTGATTTCCACACCATCAAACTATGGTCGGCCTATCTCTAACTCTCAGCCTCTGGTGTATTGTTTCATACTGATTGTTTTTGACCATTTCTCATCTTGGGTGTGAGTGCTGCCCAAGGCTGGAGGGCCACCATCAAACTCGTCTATTACAGAATGATGAGATATGGCTGAGGTCGGAGGGCTGGAGGGACGGAGAGGGTGAGTCCCAGCTGGGTTGTAGTGGTCTCAGCCAAGTGGAATTATAAAAAAGGCCATCATTTTGTTCAATAGATTGCACGGTGATCGATGGAGAGTGTGGCTTGTGTTCACCTGTATCAGTGAGACCTTCTGTGAGTCTTGTACACACAGTTTTTGTGTCTTGCAGCATCTATAACAATACAATTTGTCTCATTTATTTTGAAAACAACATACTGTGCAGGAATTGCTGTTGGCTCCTCATGGCTGCATTCAAAAGAATCTTGTAACTGTTTCAGTGTTGACTTTGGCAGTCTTTTACACTAAATGGATGTTTTTCTCTGGACCTTTGTTCAGTTATAGCTTAAAGGTGCCCGGTTGAGTGTTTCACCTTTAGTAGGATAGTCAGTAGGGCTGGGACGGTATGGAGCTTTTCCTACTGCGGTTGAAAAGCAAGAAATTTCTTTGGTATCGCGGTATACAGCAACCCCCTTACAAGAGTAGCGTAAGTTAGACCGAGAATAGCATGGTGCCCTAAGTGAGTGGCGTCAGTACCCATGTTGTTGGCAAGGAGAGCTAGCGGAAATGGAGTGTAGAGTATGAGTGCCGCTGTTAGGTAAAGAGAGTGGAAAATGAGTTAGCAAAGTTCATGTAAAGTGAGTTAAAAGTGAACAATAAAACAGCAAGCTAGAGCTTCTCAAGACACGGTGGCTTTATCTATTGTCAATACTGTGGGTAAAGTGAATGGCGCTACTCCTGAAAAAACGTCAACTTAAACCTTACAACATATGTTGCAGCCCGTCTAGCTCTGAGCAGACAGAGAGCAGAGGGCGACTCGGCAGTTTGCTAACTTGTTGCTCTCTCTACCAATATGTTTTAGGTTACGGACCATGCATGCAGGCTGAAATTCAACCGTGCCGTTTTATCGGGATAAAGCTACAAACAGAAGGAAACTCCGCTAGTTGCTAGGCTAATGTGCAATGGTGAACACTGCAGCTGTAACGTTAATGATTCTACCTCAGCTGAGAACGGAGAAATGTCTTTGCCTTTTCTGCTCTAATAAACGGTAGGAAAGGCAAATACATTTCTCCGATCCAAGACATTCCATAGGTACTCGCATATAGTCAACTCAAATGGAATGTTATTGTGTCATGGAAGGTGTTCCAGGCACGTCCAGCTGGGCGGAGGCCTTGGGGAAGACCCAGGACTAGGTGGAGGGATTTTATCTCCAACCTGGCCCGGGAATGCCTCAGGATCCCCCAGTCAGAGCTGGTTAATGTGGCTTGTGAAAGGGAAGTTTGGGGCCCTTGCTGGAGCTGCTCCCCCCACGACCCAATACCGGATAAGTGGAAGAAGATGGAGATGGAACATTGCGCTAACCAATTCGCGAAAGGTCTGATTTGCTCCATCTTTTGATGATAAGTTTTGTTTAAAAAACTTTGAATTCATGTAAGACAGATTGTCATCAGACACAATTCATATCATTAGAAGCAATGAATCCATTTCTTCAGACACAACGTGCACACATGCAAGCGTGATTCTTTGCGGTGATGACTATGACGAGCTTAGAACCGCGGTAATGGGTAATGCGGTCATCAACCCAGCCCTATTAGTCAGTCTGTCTCCTGTGTGAAAATCGGATGATGACCCCACTATTCAGCTCAACTGTCACTCTACAAACAACGTCCTCCTTTGCTTCCATCATGATTACTATGAGACTTTGAGGGCTTTGTCCCTCTGACGTAAATCTAGGTCATATATGTGCACTTGCTGAAACAACGGATTTCCAATATTTTGACGGTTGTATTGGGAGGACAGCCTCTGCTTTTCAAACAGTTCAGCTGACCTGGTTCTAATGTTCTTGGACACACACTTTCTTTCAACTTACCTTATGGAACGTTTGAGAGACACTTTTGTATCCTCTTATTCTCCTTGCAACGCTGCCATAGCAGATGTACCCACCCTGATTAAAGGAACCATCATAGTGAGGGAAATGCAGTTAAACCAGAAGAGTGGCATCCTTGTTTCTTGAGAGCCGTGATACTTTTCAGAAGCAATTTTCCTTATTCCTTGTTCCCTGTTGTGTTGAGGGCCATCAGAGCCTGCATGGTTGCTGCTGGCAGTCCTATGAGGAGAGTGAATGGCTGCAGAATGAAAAGCCGGGGACACAGTCTGTTAACAGCTCAGTCAGTCCCACACTCAGCTATTTCTAGATGGCAATTAGCAGTGGAATAAATGCATACAGTAATGCTATTGAATAATTTGCAGAGTGTTGAGTCAGGCTACTGTGAAGTAATAGCAGTAGAAGAATCTTAGTCTATATCGACAACTTGTCACTTATGGGCTTGTTCAGGTGCTGCCAGGAGTTCAGCAGGATGTCCGTTACTTTACACTTTCTTTGTGTTGGCATTTTGAACTCCGGTCGATTTATAAGGACTAAGGTTAACTGCTTCTCCGATCTCTGCAGTGTAAATCCAGACAGCTAGCTGGACTATCTATCCAATCTGACTTTTCTCAACTAAAACAACTTTCTACATGTACAATGTACACATGTTGTGGAAGAAGGTCAGGTAATGTGAGACTAGAAGAAGTTATACTGCAATAATGGAAATAAATACATGCATACTGTATATGACTTCTGGTAATATGTTTTTGAGATAGCAGCCAGGGGTTCAATCTCTCCTTTCTCCTATGTGCAGGTCAGCACAAAAACTAGAACGTGTGCATTTTTATTTTGTAATCCAAGATAAAGGACTGGTGTGGATAAAGAAAATAATAACTGAAAGCATTTTGTAGGCCACCAGATGCCATAGGTAAGGACTGTAGATGAGGCCACCAGATGCCATAGGTTAGGACTGTAGGTGAAGCCACCAGATTCCATAGGTATGGACTGTAGGTGAGGAAAGGCGAGGTCTGTAAACACACCAGCGCACTGTGCTGGAACTGCAGCAACACAAGTAAAGCTTTCGTGGCCTGTCTGGGGCGAGGGAGGGTGGGGACAGAGGGGGAGTAATCCCCTGGCCATCTGCTGCTTTTTCTGTCCTGTGTGTATTTATTCTTGTGTGTGGACAGGGACTTGACTTTCTTCTTCTCAATCCCTCCTTTTCATGATAATGCTACTTCCTTGTTTCAGACCCTCCTGCCTCAGACAGTCTCTCCTCACACACTTTGTTGCTGGCCACTTTTTCTGCTCGGAATCCTGTCTTGGGCTACTTTAAAATTATAATAAAATATTAGTGATACATACAGACAAATTTCATTTCTATTTAGTGCCAATTAGAAAACATTAGCACGCTTACACACTAAACTAAGATGCAGCAATAGTAAACATTGTACCTGCTCAGCATCAGCATGTTGCATTGTCACTGTGAGCTGGCTAGCATGTTGATGTTAACATTTAGCTCGACAACCCATTGCTATGCAGCCTCAGAGAGCTGCTGGCATAGCTGTAGGCTCTTATTATCTTCTCAGTACAGTAATGAGCTCCATCAGCACCTGTTACTTAATATATACAGTACAGGCCAAAAGTTTACACCTTCTTATTCAATGTATTTCCTTTATATTCATGACTATTTACATTGTAGATTCTCACTGAACGCATCAAAAATATGAATGAACACATATGTAATTATGTGCTTAACTAAAAACATGTCTGATATTCTAGTTTCTTCAAAGTAGTGAGCCTTTGCTCTGATACTGCTTTTCACAGTCTTGGCATTCTCTTGCTGAGCTTCAATAGGTAGTCCCCTGAAATGGTTTCCCAACAATCTTGAAGGAGTTCCCAGAGATGCCTAGCACTTGTTGGCCCTTTTGCCTTCACTCTGCGGTCCAGTTCTTCCCAAACAATCTTGATTGGGTTCAGGTCCGGTGACTGTGGAGGTGCAGCACTCCATCACTCTCCTTCTTGCTCAAACAGCCCTTATACAGCTTGGTGGTGTGTTTGGGTCATTGTCCTGTTAAAAAAATAAAGGATGGTCCAACTAAACGCAAACAGGATGGGATGGCATGCCGCTGCAGGATGCTCTGGTAGCCATGCTGGTTGAGTATGTCTTCAATTTGGAATAAATCCCTAACAGTGACACCAGCAAAGCACACCCACACCATCACACCTCGTCCTCCATACTTCACGGTGGGATCCAGGCATGTAGAATCTATCCGGTCACCTTTTCTGTGTCACACAAAGTTTCATTGCAGCACTTGATGGTTTTTGTGACTGCACTTGGGGACACATTCAAAGTTTTGGCAATTTTCCGGACCGACTGACCTTCATTTTTTAAATTAATGATGGAATGGAATGACTTGTTTCTTTTTACTTAGCTGATTGGTTCTTGCCATAATATGAATTCTAACAGTTGTCCGATAGATCTGCCGGCTGTGTATCAACCTGACTTCTGCACATCACAACTGATGGTCCCAACCCCATTAAGAAAGGCAAGAAATTCCACTATTTAACCCTGACAAGACACAACTGTGAAGTAAAAACCATTTCAGGTGACTACCTCATGAAGCTCATTGAGAGAACACCAAGGGTTTGCAACGCTATCAAAAAAGCAAAGGGTGGCTACTGTGAGGAATCTAAAATAAAAGAACTATTTAAGAGTTATTTCACAGTTTTTTGTTAAGTACATAATTCCACATGTGTTTATTCATAGTTTTGATGCCTTCAGTGAAAATCATCAATGTAAATAGTCGTGAAAATAAAGGAAATGCTTTTAACTTTGAAATATAAATATGTTTCTGTTAAATAACTGGTGAAATGGACCTTATCTATTATCAATGTACTATATATTATGTTACATGTTCTTGGAGCTTGGCAACAAACGCCAGTTTGTGATTTAGTTGTATAGCTGACTGAGAATGCTCCCTGTTTTGCTGGAGCATTGTTTTACAGCTCATATTGTACCATAGTTACACTCATTCACTCCTGGGAATTTCCTTATTCTCTGCAGCGCCACTGAAGCTGTTAGAGAGAGAGAGAGAGAGAGAGAGAGAGTGTGTGTGTGTTTTGTCTTTGGGTAACGCTATTTAACTTTTACAAGATGCAGTCAGTTTTTCAAAGGGGCTAATTTAGGATTAGGACATGGTTTTGTTTAAGACTGATATTATGTTAGTTGTTACGCTTTCATGAGCGGATTTTTAGAAAGCTGCAAGCAATCGGCTTGTTCCCAACAAACCTGTTTTTACCGGGCACTGCACAAATTCCTTTATATGTCACTGTTGTTGTGTGTGTCTGTGTGCCTCATGTCATCAACAACTGAAGCCCCATTCCAGGACCCCCTCCCCTCTAGATCACTCTTTAAAGGTATCTAATTGGCTCATTATTGCAGTGAAGCAGGGACACAGCAGGAGGAGAAATCTGTTAATTTGTGATTATGCAGAGTGATGTGAGATATACATGCTACTGCATGTTATAAACACCCTGAGATGGAGGTGGAGGATTCTACTTTAATGGTAACTTTCAAAAAATCTGCCCAGGGAAAACAGATGGATCAATCACAGTTCTTTTTCTGTTGATAAGTGAGCTTTGTCTCTGTTAAATAATTGTTAAAATAGACCTTAGAATAGAATAGAACCTTGACTGTGAAATGTAAATAAAATGCAGGTATAACCTTTGCTGACAGCATTTATGCAAATATATCTTTAATATCAATGTACTATATAGTATGTTACATGTTCCCGGAGCTTGACAACAGATGCCAGTGTGTGGTTTAGTTGTATAGCTGACTGAGAATGCTCCCTGTTTCGCTGGAGCATTGTTTTACAGCTTTTAATACCAAAGTCACACTCATTCACTCCTGGGAAAGTAGGCCGTTGTCTATCTTAGGTTATCTTGGGTGTTTTTGTCACGTTTGGATTTTTTTTTTCAGGGTGTTAAACAATTTTTAGGACACAAGTGGCTCATACATTAATGAATGTATCAACAAATTACTAAATGATTTGTTGTCTACAGCCAACCACACATCCAGCAAGTACAGAATTTTGTGAAAGAACCTTAGAAGAAAGTTAATTGTATACCAGAATAGGAGATATTACATTATAGTTGTATATAAGAGCAACTAGAGGAGGAGAGACATAGACACAAGGTCCTTAACATGCTAAGAAAAACATTTATAATTTAATGATAACTCCCAGAACAGCTACTAAATCAACGCATACTCATAAACGGTCTCATATGATGTAGTATGAAAACTTATGCACAACAATTCTTTGATATCTTACAAAATTATGAAGACAGCCAAATACAGTTAAATTTAAGACATAAGGCAAATGTTTTGCCGTTGATGGAGAGGCGTTAGCATGCGGGGTGGCATAAGTAGTATCCTACAGTTTTTTGTTTTTTTGTAAACTATATGGCAATTAGGAACCAGGTAGTCAAAATAACATAGCATGGAGTTTATATTGACTAACACACACATGTGCACACATACATGTAGGGACAGACAGAGCCACAGCTGTATTTATTAGGTGGCTTGGTGAGGTCTGCTGAGGCTGTTGTTTAATGGAAGTGAGATGGTGATAATGACATGGCCACCAGGTTGCCAACCTCCACACACTCAAACTCACCGTGATTCGAAGGACTAAAGCTAAAAATAGATCCACGTTCTGGCCTCTTGTAATGACACTGCTCAAGTCAAAGCCTGGCTGTCTGCTCTTCGTGTCAGATCTGCTGTCCCCCTTCAGCTCGTAATATTTTAGGTGTTAATGGACTTGGGAGAATGATTTAGTGAGACCACAAAATTGAAGTGCTGCCTAATAAGTAATGTTTTACTTTATTAAGACCCGCAGTGAAATTCTGGACGTACTATACGTGGAGATCAAGAGTTTAAGGGTCAACCCTCAGAACAGCTGGTACGGATTCAATGACTTGCTCATAAACCCAACAGTTGATTTCACCTCACTTTCCACTGTAATGAAGACATCTCCTACATCTTCATAGATTCTTATATCCTACATGTTCAGAATATATATATATATATATATATATATAATAAAGAGAAGTCGAAGTTTAAGTCTTCATACTATATAGGTGTACCACAAAGTAAGCTGCTGACACAGCTTCATATATGGCAATTTCAGTCATGGGACAACTGGATGGAATGGCAAAATATTTGGAACAGATATTGAAGGTCCCCAGATGATGTTTGTGATTCCCTGACACTTAATATAGCGCCAACCTTGATGTTGAAATTTGTGGTTTTGAGAAATGTCTTGACAGGTGTTGGATGGGTGATCGTGAAATTTGGTTCAGACAATTATTTCCCCAACTAGCCTGAAGTGCAAGTTAGTCTGTAAACTTTTCAATTCCAAGAGGCGTTATCAACGGCTGTGGACCAACATGCCTCTGGACGCAATTTGGCAGACCTTCAACCCATCAGAGCAAAAAAAAAAAAAAATCAATATGTCTGGGAATAAATGTTGCCAGTTTTGCCATAAGAATTTGAAAATAGTACGTTAAAAATGTTGTTTTATATACAATACGCCCAATGGTTTCCTTCATTAATAAGCTAAGGTAATGTTTGGCGTATTATCCCCAGGACGAGGGTACACGTGCCAAATATGACGTCATCAAGGGCAAGCCAAAAGTCACCCCTTTTGCGCAAGGCTTCCTAAGGTTTCAGTCATCGTCTGAAACCGACCCCATATGAGATAAACTTGATTGGTTCGACCAGGGCCTGGTCGCCTGGAAACTGTCTGAACAGGAACAGGTGGAGAACCAGATTCTGCCAGATAAAATAAAACATGATCTCGCAGATTTGTATGGTTCCCAGTCTAGTTCCCCACAAGATGAACTGAAAGAAGTTGGTGACCCCCTGACTTTTCATCGTCAGGTGAAAATGTCTATGTTTCTTTTTATTAGAGCGACTGAAGAGTGACAGGAAATGGTGGAGAAAGAGAGAGAGAGCGAGAAAGAGAGGATGACATGCAGAATGCAAAGGGCGGCAGTAGAAGTTAACGCACACTCCACCTGTTTTAACTTACCTCAAATGGGCTCTCAGTGTGGCCAGGTTTCAGTATCAGCGAGGCAGTGTTCCATTGAACAAGCTGGTGGGTCATTGCTCTGCAAAGACTTGAAGCATCAGAGGCTCAAAAACATCTCTAATTCACCACTGAGAGGTTATTTCCACCCTTGAGCTTCAAAGCCGCACTTTCAAACGTCACTTTGAAGAGATCAGACCAGAGCCACCAGAGCAGCTATTAAGTGGTCCCAGTCAGAGCTTCAATATAATGAAAAGAAGTGGAAATGACATGTAATCATTATGGCTTTGTAATACTATTAGTCAACTGTGATTATTTCTTCAAAGTCAGGCTAAAATAACATTTTCTATTGATGGCTGTTAGCCTTGTGTAGAATTTTAATGTGGATGCATTAACTGTTGATGTAGTTTTTGGAATCCTTACACTAACTTGTCATGGTTAATAGTAGTGAATTCTCAGTTTTGGTTAAAAAACACGTTTTTTTTACTTAAAGGATACTACTTACTTAGGCTATATAGCATGTTTAATTTGTGTAGGTTAGGCCATTATACCTACCATTAATCTTATATTATACCCGACAAGTTATCTGCTGATACTGTATGTGGTAACATCGCTAAAAGAAATGTCTGATATAGTCAGCCATATGATCAGATCAGGTGGTAAAGATTGGAAGTTATTTGGAAGAAGCCAAATAGTAAAATTATTAACCCAATTGTCTTTTCTAAATATTCATTAGAACTTACAGACAGACTTTCTGGATCAGATTTGATCTGCTGTGCATGTCGTTGTCTTCCTGTGCAATGAGGGGTTATTCATTTTTTTTTAACAACTTTCAGTTGTACCTCCAAATAAAGGGGTTTAGATAATCTAGATACACTTGTAAACAACTTGTCTAGACAAAAGTAACACCAAAGTTGCAATAAAACCGAATTGTTATTAAAACAATATACAAGTGAGGAAAAAGGTCTCCACTTCCTCTTTGAAAAAACAAGTAGGCTGTGTGTAAAGCGTGATTCATGCTTCTGTGTTAAACCCGCATCGTAGGTACTAGAGCTGTAACGATACACCAAACCCAGGAGGCGGAGAGAGTTATAATCAGTAAACGTAATACAACTTTTTTTCTGCCACATGGCATTGTTTTGTCATTGATTACATTCCACTTTGCAAAACAGTTATCCAACAGAGGCCTTATTTATTGATATTGATTGATTTCAATGTCGATCGATCCAACACCAAAGGTTCTTTTGTACCACTAAAATAATGTAACCGCTGTTCTCATTCTCCCAGCACTGCAAGGCTTCAATCGGGATGAGAGCTGAGAACAGCCCCGGCCTGGGGACACATCTTCAGTCAGCCCCCAGCCAGCTAGCACCCATCCCCTATCATTACAGCCCCGGCCCGGTGACACATCTACAGTCAGCCCCCAGCCAGCTAGCCCTCATCCCCTATCATTACAGCCCCGGCCCGGGGACACATCTACAGTCAGCCCCCAGCCAGCTAGCACCCATCCCCTATCATTACAGCCCCGGCCCGGGGACACATCTACAGTCAGCCCCCAGCCAGCTAGCACCCATCCCTTTCATTACAGCCCCGGCCTGGGGACACATCAACACTCAGCCAGCTAGCCAGCCCAGTCATCACTTAACAGACCAAGGCACCCGAGTCAGAAAAGTGGCCATTCATGACGTTACCCCTCTGTTAACGTTACCTGTGTGTCTAATATTGAAATTGTGTCCAAATTGTTTTTATTAAATCATTAAAACCTGAAAAAATCATCCAATGATACAGCCCAGTATATTCTAAAGGAAAATAACCTTAATTTCAGCTGGAAGCGTGAATAAAGATAATTGTAGTTGTAACACAAGCATTAAAGATCAGAGTATGAGCTAGTAATTTGCATACAGTATAGTTGTCCATCAGCAGGTTTAATCCAATCCACTACTCATCACGTGAACATCAGTCTGTTGTTTTCCCCAATCAGCCACCATTGCTTTCCTCAATATCTTCACTTTATAAAGCACTCCAAAAAAGCTTTGGCTGCTCTACCAGGTCAAAGGTTTGCTGCTTTTAATGCAAGTCAAAAAGTGTTTTGGCTTACCACGTCGCCCTTTCTCCTTGTTATTCATCCACAGTACAATACAGCAGGGTCTGGTAGATTTCAGCCCTGCTTAAGGCATTAGATCGGAGAGATTATCCCACCAGCTGAACGCTCGGGCACCAGCAGCACGCATCCTCTCATTCAATCACTCCGGCGGACACGTGTCTGATATGTGGCCTGCTTTACCACCTATGATCAGGCTCGCAGAGGGATGCTGACCTCTGCAAGCCCGGAAATGTGACACTGACCTTTGTATTATTTTCTGTAATAGAATAACTGAAACCTGTCACATTTATTTGTGAAATAAGTCAAATATTCTTGCATTTGATCTAATATTTGTACAGGACATGTTTTTGTCTTGTACAATTTTGCTGCTAAAACAGTACATCAAATTTAAATGTAATCGTTAATGTGATTGTTGCAACATTACCAGGGAAAGGCAATTTTATTAATAAAGCACATTTTATTACAAGTAAACTCACATGTAACATGTACAGAATAATTTAAGAAAAATGCAACAATAACCGGACAAAAGTATAGGTAAAAAGTTGAAAAAAGGTGCAGGACACAGTCCACAGGTGAGTCTTGGACCATTTACAGTTGTTTCCATCTGTTGCAAGCCTGACCGATTGTAACTCAGATTTTGCGCTTTGTCTTTCACATTCCTTTTTAGCTTTTAGTTGTTGTTTATTTAATGTCCTTCTTTTCTGTGATAGCCCTACCCCATTATCAGCCAAAACTACAGGAGATAACTTCTAAAAAAAAATTAAAATACAGTTAGGCCTATATAAAGAAACATCCTGTTACCCTTTACCTGGCTGGATACAATAATACAGGCTTTGGTGTTCAGCAGAAATCTTTGATCCATCAGAATGTATGCTCTGTAGGGCCGTCTACCTGCAATAAATCATTTTGTGACCAAGCGGGAAAAATCGGACCCGGGCTAAAAACTATATAAAAATAGCGTCCTTTTCATTAGCAGTCGCATTTGCTGTTACATGTCATGCTCATTTATGATTGTCACATCAAAAATTACATAGTTTCAGAAACATTAAAAAGTTACATATAGTCAATTTAAATAAGATTGTCCTGCTGATATAAAAAAAAGAGAAAAAAGAAATCCACTCTAGAGGCTTGTAAAACAAACTCCACAAAAATTTAAGCTAGCCACCATATCCCCACCAGCCTCCGGGATTTTCCTTAAAGTCTGACTTTACTTTGCCAATTATAATCCAGCTATGTGTCATCTTTGTATGGGTAGTCATGAAGGATTTCACCATACTCCGAGTAGATCTCTGTGCAACGTTCATCTCAACACACTGCCATGACACAGAGCTAGATTTAAATCTGCTAAATATCTCTTTAAGCAAAAACAAATGTTAACTGTCCATTTGCCCTTACAAACAGTCAGTAGCCTCAAACAGATCAGTGTCCTTACACAGCTCTTCCCTGGGGAACTATCAGGTATTAATGTAGCATGTCTATCCACTTAGTCTGTCTCACGGTAAGTACTCCGGACAGGCTTGTGAGGGGATTTCAAACAGTCCTTGACATTTAACAAAACATTGAAACAGTGAATAAAATGGTTATACACTGGACAAAATAAAAATAAATGTGCGATAATATATAGAATCTTACAGGACTAAACCATGTTTTTTACCCCTGTCACCAAATTAATGTTTTCCTGCCCGGATCACACAACTTTAATGCTGCATTTCATACAGTTCACAAAGGACTTTTAATCAATTGTCAAGTGAAGTGGGTAGGTCTCTCTGGTGTAGTGCTTTGCTGGTTTTGCTGGTTTTGGATAACGTTTTTTTGTTAGTTTAGGTGATTTTATGGGTGTGGCAAGCATTGTAAATTTAGGTGTAAACATTTTAACAGTGTAGATGTAATTGTCTGTTTTCTGGTGCTTTTAATAGGTTTAAATCATTTAAACAGATGAATACCACTAATGAGGGTAAGGCTACTCCTTTGGTGTTACAAAAAGACTATTTTTAATCATGTCTTTCATTTGGGATACACCAATTTTTCTTTTAAATTTTGTATATATTTCTACAGTAACAGTCCAAAGTTTGGACACACTTTTTCATTCAAGTGAAAAGTAAAGTGTGTCCAAACTTTGAGTTGTACATTTCCTGTTGGTTATGGTGGTGGTAATGGACCAGTGTATATGCCACATGCCTTTGGTGTGGGAAATCTGGGTTCTATTCCCACACTTTGTTTCCCAAGCCAGACACTTAACCCCTAGTTGCTCCAGAGGCGTATGACCACTGACATATAGCAATCGTAAGTCGCTTTGGGAAAAAGCATTAGCTAAATGAGAGATGTAATGTTATGTACATTTTTTCACCTACATTCTAAGTGTTGCATAACAGGCACATATATATATATATATATACATATATATATATATATATATATATATATATATATATATATATATATATATATATATATATATATTCTCCATCTTTTTCCCCTCTCTCTGTGACTTTTTATGTAGCATCATTGGGAGTCTCTTTCCCAGTGTCAGGCCATTCACACAGGTATTGTCAGAGCCTGATTGGCTCTAGACCAACGAGGCCACTGGGCTTTCTGTGAGCCTCAACTCCGCCAAGCTGGCACAAGTGACACACAAGGCTAGCTGTGCCGACAGCCTAAGACAAATGACCTGTTAAAAATCTCTGTCTCTCTCTCTCTGTCTCTCTCTCTCTCTCTCTCTCTCTTGCTCTCTCTTCTCTCTCGCTTTCTTATCACATCTCACACTTTTGGGCTATGATTGAATGAGCGTATTGATCTTCCTTAGTGAGAATATGCATTTAAACCTAAGGTAAATTACTGAATTATCTTAAAAAAGAATTAGACTTGTATAGAGCTGCATACTAAATGACATGAACACATCTCCAGGTGGCAAAAAGTAATTCTTAATTGCATCAGTGACTCACACATTGGCATTTCAAGACACTTTGGCATTTCGAGACTCCTGTGCTGCATTGTTTCAGATCTCACAGCTGTTGTTTTAATTTTTTTTTTTAAAGATTCCTCATTTTCAAAAAATCCTTATTTTTTGTCCACTTTGCAGTATCTGAGACACAGAACTAGTGTGTTCTCTCTCCAACTACAATGCCATCTTAAAACAAATTAGTTATATCAATGGTTTCAAAACCTTTTTTTCTTTGTCATGTCCCCATTTAGAGGCCAAAAATATATTTACGTCTCCCACAATATGTAAATTGATTTCATTTTGGAGTTGAGCCCCGACCGATATGGGCTTTTTGAGATTGATACAATACCCATTTTAGAGAGGAAAAATTCACTTATTGTCAATATGTCGGCTGATATTTTACATTTTCGAGCAGGGATAAAAATAGATCTTTTCCATGTGGATTGTGTACCAATTATGCAACAATATGCTAATATAAAGGTGCTCAGAAGGCTTCTTTCCTTAATAAATACCTTTTTTATTAAATCATATTTACCAATATTATATGTTCTGTACAATGCATTACATTGTCAACCAATTCTAGAAATGAACACCTAGAAAATAAAAAGTAAAAGAAGAAAGAGCTAAATAATGATCATGTTATCAGTCAGTTGCTGATCATTTGAATGAATAATGAACAAAAATAAAATATAACACTATGACTTTTTCTGCGTGATATGTAGTGCTGGGTACTACATTCAATACTTTTTATTCACTAAATTGCCTCTAAAGTATTGCCTCCCAATTTCAATGCCTAAGGGGTAATGTCATTAGCGTCAGTGAGCCAATGAGCATACAGCTTGGTTTTACTAAGATCTAATAATGCAGCTGATTGGCTGTCTAACGTTACACATAGAAGCAGGCAGGAAATACAACGTTATGCACAGAGACAGCTCACTTAGAGCTAAGAAATAAATAAAACGATTTTTGCCGTAATGTGTAATGTTGCAATTTCTTCTTTTTTTGTATTAAATTAAAATTAGTCTTGTTTAGGAACCGGTATTGAAGATGAACAATAGCCAGCCCTAATTATATGTTCTGTAAAAAAAGGTTTTCCTATTGGAAAGTATATGATACAAACTGTCAAGAACTCATTTCAATTAGTTTCTTGTGTGCAAATTCAAAAGTAAAATTTTGCTCAAACTGCCAGAGACACAAAACTGTCCTGCTTTAAGATAAGACATTAGTGACTAAATAAATATATGAAATGTACTGTAACACAATAAAGAAAAAAGGCTGGCTAAACAAAGCCAATTATACACATACATATAGCATATGCCACAAAATATAATATATAGTAAAATATAAAGTATTTGTCGCAATCTCCTAGATTGAGCAAGATAGTCTTGATGTTTCAAATTTGACCTACATGTTGGCTTTGTTTAGCCTACCTTTTTTTATTGTTAAACATCTATTTTACTTTTAATTGATTTAAAAAAGCTCCTGCTAACCTGAACACACTTTTGTATCTTCATCTCTTCCAAATAAATCAGATTCACAAACCATCAATGAAAACACAGGTGGCTTTAACACCATTAACTAGGGGACTGTTCAAGCTATAATTGCAGTGCAATGCAGCAATCACTGGTGTTATTGGTTACACCTTTAAGTTTTGATGTCTGCTGGGATTTTGAAGTGACCACTGGATGGCAGAGATAAACAAATTCGGTGTAATAGTGCTGGTAGCTATGGCTAACGTGTTAGCAAAGAAGTAACAGAACAGACAAAGAGCAACATTTTTATATATTTAGAGTTGTGCTTCCATCCATCTAAGAGTGTAAGTTTATAATGCACTCCTTTTTTATCTCTATTGTTGTCTCAACCAACTGCTTTTAACCTGCTATGATGCTGCTCTTTACCACCTAGCTTAATTGCTAACTTTGTCTACTATTTGGTGCTAGTTAGTGTACAGTCTGCTTTTTTGAGTTTTGTTTGCTAGACATTTAAGGTTTTATACAAAACAATCAACCATACATTCTTTATAAAGAAGGAGGACCAAAATAAGTGGCAGAAATATGCTAAAACTATAAGCGTTAGCATTAGCAGTTGGCATTAGCATAATTCAGTTGGCATTAGCATAATTCTGTGGGTTAGTGTGAGCAGTGTTAGCGACCATTTTGCATTACACACATTGGTGGAATGTTACTAAGTAGGCTACAGTACATTTACTCAGAATACTGTAATTAAGTACAAATGTAAGCTACATGCACTTTACTTAAGTCTTTTCTTTTCATGCCACTTTCTACATACTGCATTCAGAGAGATATATTGTACTTTTACTCCACTACATTAATCAGCTTTAGTTACTAGTTACTTTTCAATTAAGATTTTTGAACACAAAACACATGTATTTTATGAAATATGTTTGATTATTAATTAAACCAAACAATATAACAGCCTACAAGTCCAGGTGGAATTATTTGACGATTAGACACAGAACGATTTGAATCACTACCATTTTCTAAAATGTGAGAATTCTTCTGCAATGAGTATTGCATTTTCAATGTAGGACTTTTACTTGTAACGGAATTTTTCTACTGTGTAAGTATTATTAGTAGTTTTACTAAGGTAAAGGATCTAAATACTTCTTCCACCGCTGATTACACAAAGAAATTACATTCAGTGTCACTATGTAAAATAATTTTTGGAACTTCAATGGATATTTACCCTGTTATCTAAAGGAAGTTAATTTACAATTCATTAGTGTGTGCAGTAAGAGGTGACGTGTTGTTGCCATAAACACTGTAATGAAGTGGCCTTGGGTACAAAACATACTGTTACTGAAATAATTTTGGTTCACTGTTTGTTACAAATGGATAATAAGAAAGTATCCGTCCACACAAAGTATAAAACATTAACCGACTCTTTTTAGCAGACTCGTTTCCTTGTTGCTTGTTAAATTTGCAAAGAATATATCTGTCTACCTACACTAGCCAGTGCCAATACAGACACATGGTTTCATATTTTAATAATGGGCTTATCAAGTAGCACAATCAACCCAAACAAATCTTTTCTAATAGAGGTTTTTCTCTAAAGTGAAGCAGCATGTGCTGTTGATGTCTACTTGTTTACAACAATTCCAAATTGAATTTTCTTCATTAAGGATAATTGTTTACTGGCCTATTAAAATCACGTTTGATACAGAATGCTAATGCATTCAGCGAGCGCTTGGACGTCATATTTTTTATACATATACATATTTTTACAGTCATAAGATTGCGGTAAATTTCCAGTTTTCCATTTGATACAATAATGAAATTGTACATGCTATTTGTTCTCCATTTATCTAGGTATTGGTCTCTGAACACAAATACAGTAAGGCAGATGTTTAATGCAGTTCTTTTTATGCAATTGTTTTATGTTTTACCAAAAAGGAAAAATTATATATTGTGTGTCTTACATAAAGCATTTGAGATCTTCTACCATACATCAGTTAAGTTAGCTTTAAAGCACAGACAACACACATGCAAGAAAAGACAAAAATGAAGAAGCAGCATTTGTGCAGGTTAAAAAAGCAATCCTAGGAAGTTCAAAACCATCCTACCCCCCAAAACAATTAAATAATGGAGAAGAATGATACAAGAAAAACAATGCAGAAAGACAAGTAAGAAAGAATCCAAAATCAATGACTAATCTATGTTTTCTCATTTTGTCTTTCAGTGAAGAAAGCGCAACTACACGGGCCACCAGGTACAGTGCTGAATATATGTTGATGTTTGAACATGTGTGGTCGGCATAATAGGAGGGACAGGAGTGTGTCATTTTTCTCATTAACAGTCTAATTTATCTGTGGCTAGAGCTGGGAGGAGCAGTGACCTTAAGACTATACAAATTCCAATTAGTGTAATGTGGGATCATTTTTCAGTTTCTTCATTCAGAATGTAAAATATATTTACAAACACACTGTAGCACAAGCAGTGGCGGCTGCTGGTCTTTCAAAGAGTGTAAAGCTCCTTTTCGGCCTACATCATAACAATTGTCCATATATTTATTATATTATAATAAAATTATATTATATAACAATTATATAAATCAAGAGGCATGTCCAGCAGTACATTTTCTTTGTCACAGCCCTTCCAATCAGCTAGCTAACTTTGTCATACCAAGAGAGCACTAAATCAATCTTTGGTGTTAATATATTATTTGTAGGTGTTGATCTGTCCTGCTTTCTAATTTTAAATTAAGTAAGACGCTGAGCCTCCGTGGGTGGGACATAATCACAGCATTAATCTCATGACTATCTAGTTTCAAAGCACTGACATTTTACATATTGGACCATTACTTTTTAGACATTTTAGCTTCCCTTGCGGTCTTAAAGAAATCGCCTCTGAGCACAATTAACAAGTTTCTCTAAGTTCTCATTTCTTTTTCAAAGCTGTGACTTCCCCATTAGTGCCTGAGGTTTAGTACCAATACCTAAATAATACCTGAACAAGAGTGTCTACAGCCATGCTTTTGGCATGTACAGTATACGGTTTACGTTGTTCACCATCTTAGTATAGTGTGTTGACAAGCTAATAATGGCTAATTAACACTAAATACAAAGTGCAGTTGAGGCTGCTGGGAATGTCATTAGTTTTGCAGGTAACCAAAGTATTGGACATAGTAAAAGTTTGACCTGATGATGGGAAGGATCACCAAAGTTATTACAATTCATTCTGAGGGGAAGAGTTGTGGAGAGAGATTGGAGAAACAGTTGATGTGGTATTAGCTAAAGTGGTTAGCACACACCGAATGTTTCGGCTAATGATGTAGATAGCCCTGTCGATTTTGACCAGCTCACCCAGTGACTGAAGGCAGAATACATGGAGAAAGCCGTATTTCACTCACAACAACATGGATGGGTTTTTCTCTACGTTTGTATGTTTGTGGAAGCACCAGAGACGCAAATTAACACCCCAAATCACGCATGCAACATGGATTTTCAAATGATGAATGTTGTCCAAAGAAGTAAAGGTGAAAATAGCGTTTAGTTGTTAAAGTGATGCAAAAGCTCTAAAGGAGAAGGTCAGAGTGGACAGTTGGGTACAAAGCGTGTCTGACATGCACACCGGAGACTGTGATTCATTGGTTTGTTGGTTATTTTTGTTGGTTATTTTACACCACAACCATTACCTATATTGGCCTTTAGATATGAGGAACTTTGCATATGGATATTTAACTGAGCTTCCTTTGAGCAAGGTATTGATGTCTCACAAAAGTTCCACTGAGCTCTCCACTGGTCAGAGTGTAGTTGCACTCTCCAGATGTTAGTGTTCTATGGCTGCCCTGTACCTGTCCCTGGGCAGTTTTTCTTGCTAAACCCATGTTTGAATCTCTCTTTGGTCATGTACCTGGATGTCCCCAGTAGATATGTCACAAAAGAGAACAACAGCTGAGAAGATTTTTCAAACAGTTCCTCTTCGGGGATGAAGGGTCAACAATTCAGCAGCAATGCAAAAGTGAAAACTGCGTCTTCCCGTCCACCTTTCTTTACTTTTTTTCATCACTTTGTTGTCGGCAGCTGTTTGTCCCATTTTCTCTCCAGGCGATGATGAGGGGAGAACAACAGCAACGAGTGGGAGAATAAATAGTTAAGCCAGAGGAGGAGAGAAGAAAATCAATAGATCATCATATACAAAGGGCCACCTGCTAGCCTGAAAAGACAATCTGTCATCCCGGCATAAAGGAGAAGATGGAGACAAATCCCTCAATGTTTTTAGGAGACAGAGACAGACTCCAGATACAGGAGATGATATGTCATTGGCTGCCTCTGGCCTCTGATCACAGAGCAGATTTTAAGAGCGGAAGAAAGAGATTTGATTGGCCTCCCCTGGGTTCATAGAACAGGACATGAGTAATGATGTTGCTACCGTACAGTCAGAGCAACTGTGCAGTAGAGATGCCTCCCTTTAAATTTTACTCAGTTTAACTAAATTACTGTATAATCCCAAACAAATTATTCAGTTGACTGTAAAAGGAAACTGGTCTCTTCCTTGTATCTTGAAACTATTTGATGGAGTAGCAGTAGTTTAAGACGAATATAGAGAAAAGTGGGCCTTGAGCTAATATATAGCTACTTGATTCAATATATTGTAAATCGCCTGACAAACACTGGAGGGAATGGAAGTCTTTGTCTGAAAATTTCTTTTTTTGACCTAAAATAACACACCTAGTCCCTCAGGGCTGTAACACCCAGTCAAGTGGATGATAGAGATTATACCCTGAATGCATATCTGTCATCTGACATGATTATTAGTCTTAGGTCAGACATAACTAGTAGAGTTTGTCCCACTCTAATGCCCCAGTTTTGGAAACATGATCTGATTTATCGAAACAGTAAAAAGCAGTAGATTCTTTGCCTGGGGGAGCTAGCAGTTGTCCCAAAGCCCTCCTGAAACCCCACAGGTGAACAGCCCCCTGAGAGATGTTGCCTGGTATGTAGGTCTCTTTATTAGATTTAAGGCACATTATTCTGTTTTTAGCCTTGACCTGTGGCTCTAGAGATGCTGATGTCAAGTACTGTTCTGGTCTGTTGGTCCAAAGCTTTGCATTCCCATGTTGTTTGGTACAGGCCAGGGACGTGCTCAGACATTTGGAGGGGCTATTGCTAAAATCTACAGTATACAGTTTACAGTATGTTACGACATGACTACAGTTAGTCAAAGTATTTTACTCTCTGCGAACTGGAGCTTTTGACAAACATAAAATATTAACTAATTCACAATGCTGTACACGAAACAGACACAATTTACTGTGCATTTATTAATAAATGAAAACTTTGTTTTAATGAGTTAAATGAATGAATTAGCCTACACTAACTTAAAGAAAATGCTTCTGATAAAATAGGCCAACTTCACATTAAATGAATAATAACATCTAATGCTTCTCTCACAGATAGTCTGCTGGCAGTTGTTGCGGATCTTTTAGCAGCTCCTTTTAGCTCTTTCTCTCTCTTCTTCAGTCGTCATTTGGCAATACATTTTTTTTCCATGTAAAGTTCATGACATTAACCAATTAGGACATGACTATATCATCTTTTAACAAAATAAGGGGACTTTCACGTTCACTAACGCCATATCTGATTGTTGGTTGAAAACTCATGTTACACATTGACTGGAAACAACGTATAACCTAGCATGATTCAAGAGCCCAAACCATCACATGCCTGAGCATCTCTTCTCTACAGAACACGTACTCACGTAACGTACCTAATGTAACTACATTAGCCTGCTCCTGCAACATAGGCTGCCGTTGCTTTGGTTGATAACGTAGCATTTTCCCTTAATATAAGGCAATGCTGCGTGATGTGATGCAAACGAAGCTGAAACTGCACATAATTCAAAGCTCAAGTCTATTTCTAGAAAAGAAAAGGTGGATGGGAAGACACAGTTTCACTTTTGCTTGGCTGCTGAATTCTTGACGCTTCATCCCCGAAGAGGAACTGTTTGAAAGATATCTTCTCAGCTGTTTTTCTCTTTTGTGACATATCTACTGGGAACATCCAAGTATATGACCAAAAAAGAGATTCAAACATGGGTTTAGCAAGAAAAACTGCCCAGGGACAGGTACAGGGCAGCCATAGAAACACTAACATCTGGAGAGTGCAACTACACTCTGACCAGTGGAGAGCTCAGTGGAACTTTTGTGGGAACAAAAAAGGAAACCAAAACAGATACAATAACATACAAAATGACAATAAATCCACACACAATTTCACCCAACACAACCAGCCATTTACTACTCTGAACCTCCCCTAAATGATTTTTTGGGTTACTATTCACTGGCCATTTTTTCATAATCTCCATAACTTTTTTAAACTCCTGTGAAGGCAGAAGGGCTTGGCTTTTACTCTTTCATTTTCACTGCTCTATGTGTGTGAGAATATAAACAAAGTCACGTGACTGGGGGCAGAGGGCATCGCTGAGGGCATGACTGGATGATATAGCGATTTAATTTGATTTAGCTTTAGTAATGATTGTCACAGTATTGTAATAATGCAGCCACAACAGCAAACACATAAAAAAAGAAAGAAAGAAAGAAATGTTGAGTTAGTCTCTTTCACCAGAGGGGCAGCTAAGCCAATCAGGGCAAACAAGCAGTTGGCCGGGCAACAATAGCCCGTACCTGTGCACATTCCTGCAAAAGACATTCATGGTCTCCATAGAATTGTTAAATCCCTACATTTTTCATCTAGTACCACAAGCAGGTCAAATTTAAACAATTGTCAAATTCTCAAGCAACAATGGTACATTGAGATAACTGCTAACAACATGAGATGCAAAAAGTTACATTTCACAATGTGAGATGTAAAAAGTTACATTTAAAAACGTTGTACTAAAGAAATAATTTCAGGAAAGCAGTGTCAGCTTTAAGCATCACTAGAAGCAAGTCATACACTATGCACTATATATACTCACTATATGTACTTTTTTTTTTTTTGGTCGACCAACCCTTAGTAGACATCAAGTAATATCCAAAATGACCATATTTCTCAAAAAATGTTAAGTTGTTTGCATTATTGATAGTTTTTTCAGCCTATTTGTGGGCAAAATGGTGCTTATAGAGATGCAGCACACTGGATAACCGTCATACTGGTGTGACTGTAAATGACTGTCTGTCATTTACAGTCTATTGCAATTTAAAGGGAAGAGATCTGTGCCAGAATATTTATTGTAATTCACCTTCACTGATAGATTCACCGCCACTGAAGATGTTCATGTGGAAGGTGATCCATTCCACAGCAATGCTAGCAGCTCATCTAATGGACTACTTCTCTCTGATTTGAGAGATGGAACTCATTGCAGATATCAGATGATATCTGCTTCTTGGTCATAAGACTACTTACCATACTTGCAAATCTCTGGATTACAGGTTTAGGAAGTGGGGATTTAATCCGAGGGAAACTAGTTTGAATCTCAAGCTGCTTTGGAAAAACAATCGTCATAGAAAATGTGAATTAGAAAAAATGTAAGAGATTGCTTGAGTAGTAAATGGCTGCTTGTGTTGGGGGAAATTGGTGTGGATTTATTTTCATTTTGTATGTTATTGTATCTGTTTTGGTTTCCTTTTTTGTTTGAGTGCTGTGAAAGATTTGGGCTGTACTTAATAATCATTAACCGTGAGCAACAGGCCAATCTTCAGGTGTGTTTGAACAGGTAATTGTCTGAAATAATTTCATTTCTTTATACCTGACATGTAGCTTTACTGTAGTAGTGGCTATCCTGCTGTGCAGTGCAGCCTAATAAATGTCAATGAATCCCTGGCAATAATGAGACAATGGTGTTGTTGGTGTAATAAGGCAGCCCTGTCTGTCTGACTTGCATTCTGTCTGTCACATATTGCCTACTACAAAAATTCTTCCTGAGTCACCTTACTGTATGTGTATACTGAGTAACCATTCTAGAAGACACTTTAACTGTGTTCTTCCCAAAACAAGTTGACAGACCCTCAGCAACATAGAATTGACACAAAGGAACATTAATATTCATTAGTTTAAACTGTTTGGAAACCACCAACTCCTGGGAAAATATCTAGCTCTTAAGTTACCTGATATTCGTCTGTCATCACCAGCTAAATTTGCAGAAAGACTCTGTCACTTAGCCATTTAGTGCTGGCCAGGTAGTCTATAGTTTATTAGAGCTTGTTTGCTGAAAACAGCTGTCAGCTGAGGCTCAAAACAGGTTTTATAAGAGCAGAAAGCTGCAGAGATTTTTTTGTGGTGGGTACGTCACTACAAGCAACCCCTTTTACATTACATGTAGTCACTTTATGTCAATATAGGAACATGAATCATGATCGGAAAGAAAGAAATGCAGTTTAAATGAAAAGGAAACACATTGTCTGTTTGCACTTGTAAGGCCAAAAGTAATTTTGTCTCCGTTCAATATCTCCTTTAGCTTGCTTCATCCACCAAAAGCTCTCGTATGCTCACTCTCCACTAACTTTCCAGGCCTCCTCCATCCCCTCCACCATAGAGTATTCATTACTGTAGACAGCCTAGTAAATGTCATCTCGCCTGGCCGCGCTGTGCACATCCATGTGTAACTGAATATAACTTATTTATTTTCATAAGTCATTGCGACTTAATTATAAATGACGCTTGCTGCTCCCCAAGAGGGTCCCACTGCATGCTGGGATATGTCCTCCCAGTTGCTTTTTACTGTAAGGTGTGTGTGTCTGCATGTGCTTGTGTTTGCGCTTGTGTGTGTCTGTGTGTGAACGCACGCGCAAACATGCATGCATTTATGGAGGTCTGCTGAGTGTCATTGATGATGACAGCCCTGGGGGTGTCAAAGGAAATAGATTCCAGACAATGGCTCCCTTCTTTTAAAACATTTCTTCCGTTTTGACGTTGTTTTTGTTTTTGCTTTTGTTTGTTGCTTATTCAGTTGTTGTGTTTTTCTATTTTTTTTTACCACTGTTAGCTCGGGCAGTAAATAGGGCTGTCTGCATCCTGCCAGTACCCTCGTCCCCTTAATCACAGACCTGGCAACCCCCTTAAGTGAATGATGGATTATTCTTGATTAACCCTTTCACCCCCCTGTCTTTTGCCTTCGTCATTACTGCTTAGCTCTGCCGGGCAGGGGGACATATGGGCCACACACTTGACATTTCATTTGATAAAACGATACAATTGTTTACAATATTAAGAAATTACACTGCATCCATCTTGGTTTCCCCACAAGAAGATGGTGGTACGCCTTAACCTTAATAACGTCCTGAATTTACGCAGAAATAAAAGACAAACAATTGTTAATGGATTCATCAAGACTTCATCAGGACTCAGAGCTTAAAGTGCCCACATTATAAAAAAATTACTTTTTTCTGGGATTTGGGGTGTTATTTTGTGTCTCTGGTGCTTCCACACGCAAACAAACTACCCATGCTGTTTGGAGTGAGATAAAATATGGTGTTTTTTTTAAATGAAACCATGTACACCTATTCTGGTACAACCTCAAAATACAATTATGAACCTGAAAATGAGCATAATATGGGTGCTTTAATACATCCACTTATCTCACCAACATTGGAAAATCTGAACCATACCCTGACCTGTCAAGTAGTAATTTATGCAGGTGAATGATCACATCCTGCAACTCATCTTCAGTGCAAATCCACTGATGCTGCCCTCCGCTCTGCCGGCCCCTCTTCAAAAGAAAGTGGTTGTAAGATTGAAAACACAGAGATGTACTAGGAAACACAAATACACACACCAACACTGAATATGGTCTTTCAGTGTTGTGTAAATTGGGGTCTCTGTCCTTGTGAAGAGTGGACTACTTGAGGCAGATAATCAAGCAGGGATTAGGTGGTCGGTGGCTCCAACCTCCTTGATTTATGCTGATTATGCCAATCACTGAGTAAGATGATATAAGGACACACACATTTTTCTCTAAGCAATCAGTAAGAGCAGTTTTTCATTGTTGTTTCAAATTGATCAATGACATATACAGATTCAAGAGTGGTCTCTTTAAGTCAACTTGCAACAACCTGTTGTATACAGTTAGAGTAAAAAAGGACAAAGATAAAGTGATTATCCATTAGGATTAAAGTGCTCCACAGTCTCCACGTTATGAAATAATAATCTCAGACCATCAATGACAACAAGGGGGAACTTCCAGAAAAAAGAGCGTTATTATCTTTGCACCAGCTGATCTCCACAGAACAATCAAATAGATTTAACATGACTTAATATGAATACATTAAGCCTGAATCAATGCTGAAAATGGACCAGCCTCCTGGAAAAGAATGGAGTGTGTTTCTGTTCTGTTCAGTTCTGCCTTTGTCTGCCTTCTCACTTTGGTCCTGAGTGACTGATTATGGAAGATAAAAAAGAGAAATAAACAAATACAGGACATAAAAAAAACATGGTCCAGAGCACGTTTTTAGGTATTTGGATTTATTTTTTTGTAATTTACTGACATCTGATGTTCAGAACCAGAATGTCAGAGTACTTTTCAGACCTCTCAGAAAACATAGATCTGAAGAATAGCAAAATGTTGCATGAAAAGGTTTTTTAGTAATTTGTTTTTCTGTATTTGATGAACATTTTTAAGATTATGCTTATGTTGGCACTCAAGGCAATTTGTTAAGGTTCTAGAAAGATCCTGGTCTGGCTTCATTAATTAGAAAATCCAACATTTACTTTAAACGTGTGACAAGACCTTTTTATGTATACTGTATATGTTTACATTGCTCTTTCCGTTGCTATTCCGTATAATACAAAACTTAAAACGATTTACCTCTTGAGCTTCACTCAGACATGTTTTGGACCCTGAAAATTTAAAAACTTTAAGGTTGTAACAGTGTGTTTAAAGACATTTTATCCCGCCTTTGTCAAATTTAGTGTGCCGCTCGTGGAGACAGATCTACATGCTGGTTGGTTGTATTTTATCAGCAAAGACGTCATTTTAAATGACCGTAAACGACCGTAAATTATAACTGGGGTGTTGATTTCCTTTAATATGACTTGTACTTCATCAATGCTGTTGGACAGTTTTGCACAGATATGCTGTCCACAGTGGTTTATAGTCTTTCCACTGTTCAGTGATTTAAAGAAGAGAGTTTAATTTATTAGCATAAGCTCTGTGTTTTATGATCATTTCCTACAGCTATATAGGGGATCATGTCTTTATCTCCTTTATATTCGAGTATACTATTACATTCTGCATGCATTCTTCTGTCTTACTGACTGTGTGTGTATGTGTGTGTGTGTGTGTGTGTGTGTGTGTGTGTGTGTGTGTGTGTGTGTGTGTTTGTTTTTGTCCTATGTGGGTAGTTTTAATTATTTCTCCCGTCTTGAAAATCTCTCAGAGCTTTTTTTCAGCCTTTGTTTATCTCCCCTTGAACTTCAGAGATGCTTCACTGCTCAAACATTAATGGCTATTTACTGTATAATGCAGAGAGGGAATTTATATTTCCTGTAGTTCAATCCATTAGTGAGATGGATCACTGGAGTATTGGCATGGTAGAAGCAGGACATGGACATGGGGCTTTTTATAAAGTTTTTGTGACATTACCATTTAAAAATTTAAATGCATTACATTACATAGGCATTACAATAAATAAACAGTTTTGTTCCCAAAAAAATCATGTTTTATAAAGCATTAACAACTATTCAATCCAAATGCAAATCTGAGTAATTCAGTTTTTTCCTCATCTTTTTCAGACAAGTTCAACGCCTACGTAACTTTAAAAGTGCAAAATGTGAAGAGCACCACCATCACAGTCCGAGGGTGTCAGCCATGTTGGGAACAAGATTTCATGTTGTAAGTTTCACCCTGCTGCTATTGGATTTTAAATTTGTATTATTGTATCAACTTTTAACTTTTTAAGTAACTCACTTTAGTATTTTTCCCTTTTGTTGCATCTGTGTTTTTGTTCTTTGCTATACAACTTAGCTGCATACAGTATACATTTACGGAAACATACATGTATTGATGTGTATGTTTCGCCATCCACTGAGGGATTGTATGTTCTGTATGTTAAGATTTCTGTTTAAAAAAATAGAAGTCAGTTTTTATTCAGCATTCTTTTTCAGGTCTGTAATTGTAGTATGAGGATAAAAATGACCAGGCTGTTCTCACTTACTGTTTGCACATACGAAAATGAATGCACTATTTATTTTGCATGTAACCTACGTAATTGTGAGCAAGGATGCGTCAGGCAACTTAGTATAAAACCCAGCAAAGTGGTCGTAGTGAGGAGGTCAAGGTGGATGGATGGGTCAAACAAACACAGGAAGTACAATTTACGTACTTGACTAATGCCAGGTGCGTAAGTTACATAACAAGCATACTTATCGTAACCCAAACCACAATCTTTTCCTAAACCTAACCAGGTACTTTAGTTGCCTGAACGGGTTCTGCACTGCAGGGGCTTGCGCTGATCACTTGTGTTGCTGGACATGCATGAAAAAGTGTGCATAACTTTTTGTTTGATACAATACAAACTGTTGAATATACATGAATATACGTATGAGAATACGTTGAAATGACCGTTATGACATGCTGCTGATGAATTGACCTTCAAATATACACTCTGTTTCAAAATTCAGACGTAGCTATCACACATGATACTCATGTAGCAAAACAAAGCCCAATCATCTGTGTTGCCATAGCTAAATTATTTCATGTTCCTTTGTTTGTTGATAATGTTCTACAGCCCTTGTCTTTGCAAATGTAAAGGTTGCATGGTGGCAATACTGTATTTGAAAATAATACAATGAAATTACATTTTCACTGTGGAACAATGGCACCAAGTTTGTGTAGCAGAAATGGTGCAGGTTTCAGTTTTTACCACTGGTTTCCAGTTTATTTGAGTTGCTTTTTACTTTTTGGCTCAGTGTAATTTATATTAGCGGCAACAGCTTGTTCTGCACCAACCTCTTGGGATGTATTAGGACAAATGCAAGGGATAAATTGAAGCTTCGTAGTGTGTGTCAGCCCTCAGATGAATTTAGGCCAGGGATCCACTGCTAGCTGACCTGCTAGCTGGCAATAATAGGCCTTACTGAAATTGAAATGGAGCGTCGGCCGCCTGTGGGACTCCAGTCTGGCCGGCTGACACAGGCTACTAAATGGGAATTTTTGGTTGGAGTGGGTAGGATGGATGGAAAGTGAAATTACATGTCGAGCTCAGATAAGTGGATGAGTCAGTGATAAATCTAATGATTTGTCCAGTCCAGTCTGATTCCATGGGGGAGAAAAAGTGCAAATGTAGCTGATATAGAAATCCCACTTCACCTTTTATGCTCACTGAAATAGTGCTGCTCCTTGTATCTAAATCCATAAGGTATTATTTTGGGGGGATGTTTTTAGGGATTGTGTGGTCATCTGTCAGTAGAAAGACATGCAACCAGTGGAATAAAAGAAAGCACTGAGTCAACCTTACAGGCCTAATCATGTTAGGTGACTTGGCTTGTGTTTTCTGAAATGCATTTTTGTTTTGTGCTATAACTAAATTGTTTAAAAAATAAGGCTTTTCTCAGCTTAATTGACTGGTACATTTTTCAGTTTCTGGACGTTTTGGAGGTGTACCCGCTGTAACGGGACTGTTCTCCTGTTGCTGCCGTCCGTCCTGGTAGTGGGTTTGTGGATTTAAAATACATTTGTATTTACATTTGTTTTCAGTGTAGTCACAATGCATCCCTAACCACCTCTGGAGGGGTTTGGCTAATCGGATTACAATTTGTCCTCAATGCATTTTTTGTGTACCTCTACTTTCATCTGGTCAAGCACAATCAGATTGCAATCCAGTCACCAAACTGAACATCCAAACCCACATATTAATGGCAGGTTTAAATGGTGTTAAAGACTCAATAGCCATGCTAGTGGCTTTGTAAGACTGCACATAGGCAATGTTTTGAGCTAAATGTTACCATCAGCATGCCAACATGCTCACAATGGCAAGTACAATGCTAATGATGATGGTGTTTTGCAATAAACCGTCACCATTGTTACCATCTTAGTTTAGCATGTCAGCATGCTAATATTTACTAATTTAAAACAAAGTCCTTTGTCTGAAACAATCCTGAAATATAATTTAAACTGCCCCAAAGTAAATGCTTCTAGTCAAGACGTTTCCGTCACATTTTTAAGTTGCAGGTCATCCTTTCCTGTTTCCAGAGCAGTCAGATTCCTGATGGTGATCACACGCTCTAAAGGGTATCAACTAAAGGAGTAGGCATAATATTACTTACATGATTCAAACTAATAGAATAGCTGGAAATCACATCTGTCTACAACAGGAGGACTTTTTTTTTTTAAATAAATGGCATTTAAATGGCATTAGGCATACATAATAATCTGTCTCTCACTGTATGTCTCTGTCTGTCACAAATACACACACACACACACACACACACACACACACACACACACACACACACACACACACACACACACACACACACACACACACACACACACACACACACACACACACACACACACAGAGTTATGTATTGTACTGTACAATAGAAACATATCTTTTCTGCATTCAGGTCTCCCTAGACTTGATTAGGGGGAGTGGATAGATTGACTGTGGGTTACATAAGACTGTGTCTTTTTCATACTGCTCATAATCTCTGCTACTTTATCCTTAATCACATATTTCAGACTGTTATTAATACTTTCATCATATGTTTAAAAAATAACTAATTTCACACAAAGCATAAATAACATGCTCCACTTGTCTGTTCTCTCCTGTATGCACACTGTTGAAGAAATAGACATCCAGGATTTTTGGCTCATCTTTTACAGTGAGAAGGTGATTCTGACTATTCATATCAAGAAATCAGCTCAAGTAAAATGCCAATTAATATGACCATAATGACTAAAAAAAGACTGTTGATTATATACAAAGGAAACCCCAGGGCTTTCTACACTAAATGGCTAATTAGTTCCAAAGTCTCATTAGCAGCTGGGCTCGATGGGGGGACAGCAGCGGCGTGCTGCGTTGAAGCACTGTTGGAGGTTTTGAGGAGGAATTGCAATGGAGTTTAATTCCCGGAATGAAAGGTCTCAACAAGAGCAGTGAGACAGACATATTTGTTGCAGGGCCAGCTCAATTCTGTACTCAGATATGTGCTCAAAATCACAGCACATATTGCAGAGAAAGGGAAAAAGTCAAACTATTTATTCACAAAAAAATTGTAAAATAATTATTATAGAAAAAAATGTAAGTGACATTGACAACCTGTAGTGATAAGTGCTCATTTACGTGGTAATTTGTCTTTCTCTTACATTTCTCTCCAGGTAGTCACTCTTGTCTCTTTATTTTCCGCCATAATGGCCAGTCCTCATGCTACAGTAGTTACCCTTTCACAAACTGCTATTACCATATAAAAATGTGGAACTGCTTTGAGACAACAGGCCATAAAAGAATCTTACACGATATAGAATGAACTACTGTATTGATGGTGCATCAAAATGTAGAAAACTGCGTTTACTAAATGGCAAATGTGCTGAGTTTGCATATTCTACTTGAAGTCTTTTTTTGCCCTAAACAGAAATAGGCTCTAGCCCATAAAGGAAATTTATTTATTTATTTATCATGAACAATCAACAATGCACAAAACCATACTATTACAAAGTAGGTATATATGCAAATAAAGCCTACAGCAGCCTACAGCAGACATTTAGCAATATGCAATATGTATTTATTACCACACATATTTGCAAAACGTATTTCTTTTACGGGATAATTGGTCACAATGAGATGATTCCCTGTGATTTTAGTGACCGTTTTGCTAGTGCCATCGACAGGTAAATATGCCTCTGTGACCAACAGTTTGGCACATATATTTAAAATTTAATATCTAACTTTCCAGGATATTATATCATACAGTATATGTATGCTGGGTTGGTTGTCTGGTGGGATTATGCATTAAGCAGTTGAACGCTGGTCCCTCTACACTAAGGGTCACTAGGCCTCACATGCTCGTCTCTGCTCATGCACCCTTAGAAATAATCTTTGTCTATCTCAGTTCTTTATTTTATCCCTCTTCTGCTGTCGGTCTGGTTATGTCTCTTTCTTTCACCACATGCATTATCTTGCCTTGTTTTTTGTCTACTTCTCACTCTCTCTGTCTGTTTGACTGTCCTTTTAATACTGTCCTCACATGCTCTTTAGTCTTTAGACCTGATTCAGAGTATTGTGTCAGAGATCGTAGGCTTTCTGTTACCACACTCATTCAGTATTCACAATTCAACACTCTACAATAACACACAAGAATATTTTTTTTTAAGTTAGTTTTATTTTTGTTTGTCTCTTGATGTTGAAAGGGGAAAGGAGTCTCAAGAGAAAGGCTTCTTTCTCTTGAGACTCCTTTCCCATCCCTCTTTGGGTGTTGTCTTTCTGTTTGACTGCCTCTCTGGTGATTCAGATCCTAGTCTGCTCTTTTCTTCTAGTTCTCTGTCAATTAAGTTGTGTATAAGTTTCAAAACGTTGTGACCTTTTTCCTTCACAGTGACTTTATCAAGTTATAATAACAGAAATGATTTACTGCTGTCTGAGCACAGTCTTTTCTCTTCTCTTATTTATGCTGTTGACACCACTCTCAGTGCTGCTGTTTATCAGAAAGAGTATTATATTCCCACAGCTGGCTTTAAAGAAATCATAATGTGGATATTTACATTAATTTCTTAGAGCATATTAGCAACATAGCAAAAATCCTTTCAAATCCCTGAAGAGTAGGTACGGACAGTATTGGCCAGTAGGTTATGCTGTGTTCATGTCATTTGGGATGGATGGTGAAGATGGGGTTCATTTTTAACGACTTGAGAGCATTCACATTATCAAGAGGGATTTTTGATTATAGAGAAGTTCATTTGAGGATTAAAATAATTTGCATTAAAAACGTAACTATGATATCTGTTAAACTTGTTTTTAATTCAATTTAGTCTTGCATTGCCAGACCTATCTCCACAACACCGTGGAGACATTTCTGGCTACACTTAAGATACATTGTAGAAGAAAAAGCTTGCATTTCTTTAAACCAATCAAAATTGACTTGGGAAGCACTAAGCACCGAAAGCAGAGACAGTGGCTCTGCAAAATGATGTAGGAAAGGAACTTGTTTTGGTGGAACAATTGTCCTCACAAAAGAAAACTCTGCATGCAATATGAAATGAAGTTAACTGTTTACACAATAAAGTAACGTTAGCTATTTAAATTAGCAAGATTCATAGTTTACTGTAATTTACTCTTGCTAATGTATCGCCAAGTGTACGTCATCCATAGCAATCCCCACTCATTGGTCCCAACATGTCCCAGTTAGATAGTAAATGCCGTAAACATATTCTTTGTAAATCTTTACAATCCTTCCCCACAAGAACCAAGCAGACCTGCTCTGTTGCACAATCCAAATGTCCAAATAACTTGCTGTGGCGTTCTGCCTCGAAGTTTGTTGTTGTTTCCTTTAGCAAAGGGACTTCAAGAACGGCAACACACAGAGAGCGGATGATGAGGGATGTCAGGCTTTATCCTAGCAATGTAGTTCTGTTGATCCAGACTATATTACAACGGACTTTGGCTGATGTAAGGTATCCATATTAGTTTGGTTTTCAGTCACTTACATATTTATTTATAATTATTTGTTATAATAATTGGGGAATGTTATAATTTACACTCTGTTTTGTTAATAATCAAGAAATTCACACACGCACACGCTCAGGATCTATTCATGCATCATGCACCATCAGGCACCAGTCCTGTGCGTCCACACTCTGTACTTTGGGACTGGAACCAGCAACCAGCAGGTTCCCAACCCAACTCCCTACAGACTGAGCTACTGCCATCCCCAAATACTATACCCCCAATTACATTAGGGTTTGTGTAGGTTCATATTAGTCCAAAAAAGAATAGAACTATTCATGTGAAATACATTGAAAAAGAGATAAATAAAATAGAAACTGCCGGTAAAACCTCTTTTTTTCAATGGTGATCTGTGTCTTCTCCAAGCCGGATAGATATCAAACCTTGATTTTGAATGGACATAAAAGTCAAAAGGTGAAAAAAAGTTTGAACTGATTTGCTTCCTTTAAAACATCTGGGTAAATTCCAGTTAAAAAGAGGGAAAAAAAGAAAAACACATGCACCAGCCTGGCAAGAGCATCTACTCAGTTTGTGTGGAGCATGAGAAAAATGCCTTGGATAATACTGAGGGTTCAGCAGTGTAGGTTTTACCACATCAAAAAAGAAGAAAATGGTATTGAAACATGTTTTTAATGACAAAATGTGAGCGGAAATGTGGTCATTTAATGGACTGAGTCATGAACTGGAAGAGCAGTGTTCCTGCCTGTGTAAAGCGTTCTTCACAGTAGTGTATAAAAAGCTTTTTCACCAGTGACTTCACCTGTTCCCTCTCAGTCCATAATTTACATCAAGCCTCGTTCTCAGCCTGACCACACACACGCTTCACTTTCCCCTCGTCTCATCCCTCTTTTCTTTCTTAAGTTCTTTTTCTCTGCTCCTAAACACAAGATGGCTGTGTGCAAGTGTGGATGTGTATGTTTGCATGTGTTTGTCTGAGTGTGATAAAAATACACCATTTCATTCCTGTAATACAAACCATTCCCTCAATAATGGATGGGCTGTGAGGGAGGCCATATGCTGGAGTTGGATGTAAAGCTTCAAGATCACACACACACACACACTCACACACACACACACACACACACACACACACACACACACACACACACACACACACACACACACACACAGTGAGTTAAAGATTGGGCCGTAGATCATACATCTTTTAGTTATTTTTTTTAATACTTTATTGCAATGTTACTTTCATCTTCCAGACATTTGTTTACCTCTGGGTCCATTGGACATGTTACTACTTTACTACTTTAATACTTTTATAAATTTTTCCAAAGTTTGTCCGCTTTCAAAAAACCAAGATGGCAACTGCTAAATTGTCAAATTCAAGGCTTCAAAACGGCAGTTCAAAAACCGGATGGGGGACGCCACTGATGCTACGTCCATGTTTGAAGGAACCGCTGCCATGATTTTGGTTACATAACTCTCTTGGACCAAAGAGTTTTTTTTCATCAAACAAATCCATTTCAAAACAAATGGTTGTAGACATGTAAAGACAATTTCCTGACCACAACACACACTCAAAAATAATATATAATATTAAAAATAATTAAAAAGATATATAATTATAATCATAAAGTCTAATATCTATACAGTATAGATTTTTTAAATCCACCAACAGTCATCAATATTTGTTTTTATATTAGTTTTTGGGTTCCAATTAGGATGGGAGAGCAGCTCTCTTAGGAATGAGTAAAGAATTCAAAGCCGACTGGATAGGAGCTCGTTCCTGATATGCACATGACGGTTTGGGTCCCAACACATTTTTGGATGGACTGGAGATATTGGTGCCTCAGCCATGTTGCCAGGCAGAAATGCTGATTACAATTTGCTGTTAAAAGCCAGAATGCTTCAGCTACCTGGACCCTTCTCTGGTGCTCTTATACTCTTTTACACACACACACACACACACACACACACACACACACACACACACACACACACACACACGCATGCACACACACACACACCACCCAGATTCTCCCACCTACCCTCTTCTCTACATCATCCCAGCTGTGAAGTGTCATCAGAGATGACTGACAGCCAAACGGAGGCAATATGAATATGAATGGGGCTGTGAATATGAATATGCAAATGAGGAAGGGAGACAGTTTAGCTGCTGTCTTCTCTTTAAGACACATCTCTCAGAAAATGACAGCTGTCATCCTACACCCTCACTACTTTGAAACAAGTCTGGCCCACTTACTGACCTGATGGTGGAAGTGTTGTTGAGTCAGACTAAGGCCAATGAATCACTGCAGTATGCGTATTAAAACACAAGTAAATTATGGCCCTAATTCAATTTTAAATTCAGGGACAAGGAAACGGTGGTGGCTTTTATTCATAAATCTGCAAATAAAAGTAAATCTTGGGTTGAGATATCGTGCATTTAAAAATAGACAAAACATGAGAGTGACTCAGAGGAACACTGGCATAAAGCAGCAGTCCACACTTCATGTCAGCTAAATGTGTGCAATTGTAGGTTCATGCATTTTTTAAAATGCAAACCTTGCCCCAAAACCAGATTTCACTTAATCTAGTGAATATAGACTGTAATGACAGCAGCTGTATACTGTATCCATAAATACACCTAAACATCCTGAGACCACTTAGACTTTGGACATTTTCTGTATGCTTTTGCAGAGAAACCACACTTAACAATCAAGATGATAATCCACAACATTCATATTTCCATTAACCAATGACTTTTTTGGTCTTCTCTGCAGATTCAGTGTCAAGTCAATCTTTCTTGGGAAACATCCTCCAGTTGAGTTTACAGTTTATAATATACAGAAGAACAAATGGGTAGTTAGAATGGGCGGTGATAGTAACCCTTACTAAACTGACAAAGAAATGACCTCCACCTAAAGAAACTCTAACTTAATGTAAGGAATAAGGAAATAGTCTCGGGTCTTTTGTAATTTTGATGCCAGGTTTGAACTTTTACTCTGTATGTAATGCCATGTGTGTGATTCTGTTTCTACAGTGAGATCAACCATCTGGAGTCAGGTCTGGTGTTAGAGCTATGGAATAAAGGTTTGATCTGGGACACTATGATCGGCACAGCGCTGATACCCCTGGAGACCATTCGACAGTCTGACGAGGTATCACACCATCGTCATTTCATCCTTATAAAAACACAAGTTAATATCATATTGTTATGACGTCAGTCACAAGATCTTGTTTGTCTTGAAAACAGAAGTTCATTCAGAGCTTTCAACAACATCTCACATCCTTCATCAGCCTTCAAAAAAAACAAAACTTATATGCCCATTTGAACATTGAAGCAGGTTTTCTGGCTGTTAGCATTCCTCCTGATTATTCCGGCTGTTGAGATTGGCTGCAGTCGGCCGTCTCTCCAGGACCTGTACGCCTTTCAGGACGCTGAGGCTGGCAGGAAAGATTGTCCCAGCCCAAACTGACACAAACTGTTTGAACCGCTACCGTCTGGCAGAAGGCTGCGGTCACTCAAACACAGTTTCTTCCCCTCTGCAGTCATTCAACAAGACCCTGGACCCCCACTGTCACTAACTTTCAAATACATTTTTCTACAGAACAAGGACTGTGGACTTTGGAAATGCATTACAGAGGGATCTATGTATTGCCAGTAGGAACAGGAGGAAAGATTATAGCAATATGGTTGTTTTAGAATAGACTTTAATACATTGTCATCCCTTTTTTATGGTATGTAAAGCACATTTACTGACGGCACAGCTCTTACTTGTGGCAATTGTGAATGTTTTTACCTCGTCTGCTGTAATTTGACTTGCATTAGTTTTTTTTTTACAAATAATATGTCATAGCTTGCCTTACAATTACTATACCTTAGCAACAGAAAAGTAGAAAGGCAGAGATATTATGTATGGTTGTCTTCCACCTTGCCATTCCTCACTATAGGCTGCTGTGTATAAATGAATTAAAATAGTGTTAAAATAGATAAAATAAAATAAATATTTTTATTTATATACAGTATATAAATAAAGCAGCACATACTGATGTAGTAGACCTCATTACTACGTGAGGCAGCAGCCCTTGTGCAGTTTTTAATAATGCAGCCCGCAGTTGTTCTTGACTTCTTCATCTTTGCACAGGTTTATTGATTGTGTTTGTCCTCAGCCCACCCACACCCTCATTTACCATGTGGATGCTTTGATTCTCAATGAGTAAATGTCTCTGTTTCTCTGTGTCTCTCTTTGTCAGGAGGGACCAGGAGAGTGGACGTCGCTTGACTCTGAGGTGTTAATGAGGGAAGACGAGATTTGTGGTACCAGCAACCCAACTCCACACCAAGTGCTGCTGGACACCCGCTTCGAGCTGCCCTTTGGTATGCATATGTTCACAAATACACATTTGCTCAAAAAAACTAAACCACACGCAAACACAGAGCCAGGAGTCTTGAAGCTTCGAAAACCTGATTGTATACAGGAGCATCCTTGGTTGAATGATGTTCTAAATAGCACTTTTAGTTACATAGTGTTGTAATCTCCATAAACGTATAATAAGAGCTAAAGAAGGAAATGTAAAAACATGACCATACTTTGATTATCCTAACAGAATATAGCACTTTAACCTCTTGTATGATAAACTTAGACTGATAAAGAATTTAAACTCCATTACCACTTTATAGATTAACAATGCTCTGCTAGACTGCTAAAGGTCAGCATATTCAACTCACAAAAAATAGTACAATATGTGATATTTTAGCTAAAATAATCACATCACACAAAACCAACTTAATCAAAAAAGAATGTAATTACTTATTGAACTTGACAAAATTGCAGTGCAGTTTTACTAGCTTACACACTATCAAATTAAAAAGAGATTAAAAAAAAGAGATCAAAAATATGTTATGTCAGTCTATATGAAACACAATATGGATGGATTAAATTACTGGAACACCTGGTGCCTTTATCAGCCAGTTGCTAAACAAACAAGTACATTAGTTTTTTTTGGAAGATACATTTTTGCCGTAGATACATTTTATTGCTGTTTTTTTTTACATTTACGCCTCCTACCGGCATTTTACATCCAAAATAGGAACTCCAGTCTTCATAAAATAACTGAAACTGCAAATTACAACACAGCTTTGATAAAATACCAATGAGATGAATAAACATAGAATTCCTTGAATATACAATAATAAACTAAAAGTCACAGTATGTACAGATAGCTCTGCTGATTAAGAATTGAAGGTTGGCAATATATGACCGCACATGATTTTTTGTTGTACAAAAAGATCAGACTCCAACCAAGAATCAAGGAAAACCTCCACGTGTTTTTGCTTAATATTTGTTTTTCTTTGGTTTGTAAGTAGTTAGACTCACTTCACCAGACAGTGTACCAGGCAGATTACCCTGTGTACTTCATTGAACATTCTATTAGAGTTTGTTCATTGGTAACATTGCCCCGAATGTAGTTCTAAATTTTCCTCAGCCCTCTCTATTCTTACCCTTATTTCTTGTTCTTTTTATTTAGGTGAACCACCTAAATAGCAAAATTACCTTGGACCATTATGTTTCCTCAGCAAACTCTTAATCTCAGGGAGCCGTCTCGCCTGCTTTTAAGATAGCCAACACTCACCTGATTTCAAGATAGCACTAGTTCATGCTGCTGACACAAAAGCCAAGGCCTGAAGATGGAGATAAGATTGCCTGTTTTAGCCTAATTCCACCAACCCCTTTTAAAATGTTAAAATAATTGACATCCAACATAGGTACTAATGAATAAATGAGGTCCTCTTGGTCATCATTGTTACAATGAGTTAACATGAAACACATTCACAAACACCTGTTTATAGAATAACCCGCAGTGTTTTTAAACTGTGACGGAGAGTTGATGGTGAGACACAGAGGTAGAGACGTAAGGGCAAAGAGACTGCGTGAGGTCAAAGAAAGAGACAGGTGCCCAGTATGAGTATTCTGTGTGTCTAGATGAACTCTGTGTTGCCTGTTTGTTGTCGCGTTTGTTGTAGTATATATTTGCTCCGAGGCCGCTGAAAACTCCACTCAATGTCCTTCTTTTTGGCCGGATGTCCGTCACCTTCTGCTTTCTTTGTGTTGTAATTTTAAACTCTGGTCGATTTATTAGGACTATGGTTAACTGCTCCTCAGATCTCTGCAGGGTAAATCCAGACAGCTAGCTAGACTGTCTGTCCAATCAAAGTTTTCTGTATTAATAAAACAACCTTTTAACATACAAATGTTCCACCAAAACAAGTTCCTTCCCGAGGCCGTTTTGCAGTGGCACCGTGGCTCCGTCCGGCGCTTAGCACCGCCCAAGACGATTGTGATTGGTTTATAGAAGTGCCAATAAACCAGAGCATGTTTTTCGCCCATCCTGGACTGCTGTGTGGACTAGCCAGATCCTACGCTGCCTGTGAATCTTACATTTCTGCTCTTTGAGGAATGGACGACTTAAAGTTTTTAATTATAAGGACAGCGCACATTTATTAACATTACTCTACATGTGTCAGTGTTAGCCAGCCGGCAAATTTTCTGTAACTGTACCGGCAAATTTTCTATAACTGTACCGGCAAATTTTCTATAACTGTACCGGCAAATTTTCTGTAACTGTAGTCCTTTGGTAAGATATTATAGGAACCAGAAATTTACTTGGTCAGTTGTTTGCCAAATGTGAAGTCAGAAATAAAATACAATTTACAAAAGCACATGGAAAAATAAAAAAAATTTAAATTAAAAAATAAACAAAAACAAGACACATTAAGATGACAGCAGCAACACATTCATGAAAATATTAAGAATGAAAAATGTTCACATTATCTCACTGCTCAAAAGCTAATCCTTAACATGTTGGGAGAAAGTGTGTTGGAAAGTACAACTTCTGTTCTGATTTGGTACAGTGTTCCAGAAATTAAAAGCTCTTAAAGATAAGCATAAGTGACTAAAAGCACAGGCTACACAGTCCTCTCTTAGGGCAGATCTTTTAGCTCTACTGTTGGAGTTTTTCTGTGTGATGAAAGCACAGAGTGGCAGTGGCGCCTTCCCATTTGGACTTTTAAATATCAGACATGTGGCAGTGTGTTTTGTTATGTTTTCCCAGCTAAGGATTTTACACTTATGAGGAATTTTGCAGTGATGGTAAGATTTGTGTTTTCCGTCTAATACCTTGAGAGCTTGCTTGTAAAGTGCGAGAAGAACCTTGTTGCTTTGGCAATGGTCCTCGGAAACAACTCTGGTGCCGCTGAAATCACACAGTAGGCATAGGATAGGTGTCCAGCTGTGACCAGTTTAAAAGTCCCAAATTGAATTTTTTAATTGAGAGTAAGTGTCTTATTCTCAAGCTTTAAGTCCATTTTTCTAACTGAGATTCTGTCTCTGCAGACTCCATGAACCCGATGTATTTTTTATACTCCACTTTACTGAACATGTCATTTTCCCTGTCACTCTTCTTAATTACATGCACTCTCTTGCCATGCTGATTCTGACCCTGTGAGATACACATCTTTGCAAAGGGATTTTGTATGATATGTACATGTCTAGCCAATTGCAGGACATTTTATGCAACTTATCTCTTTTGAAATCTTTTAGCTAAGGTCAGATCTACTTCTTTTTAACAGTCCTCTCACTTGGTTGTTAGTTATGCCATATATACTATTCTGTCACATAACCAGAACATGATTTACTTGGGAACATGGCAGAGACCGTAGCCAGGCTTTTACATTTTACCTATCCTGGTCTATTTCTCTTCTTCTTGTCTTTCTGTGGCTTTGGGGAGGACCTGTGAGATCCCGGATATCGTTGTTTATTCTATTTATTAGCCTTCAAAAGGAAACCTCATCAGCTATTAAACATGCATGAATATAAGTCGAGGTACATCAAGCAATGTGGATGGGATAAGACAGGGTAGGATAGGGATCATGGAGGGCACTGAGGGAAGGGTGGAGCTATTGTGCCTGTGGGCTTCCACTTTGCCTCACATTCTGTGTTTTGCACTCTGCTTCTTCCTCCATTATTTACTTTCTGTCTTCATCACCCCTTCCAACTCTAACCTCCATCCCTCCATCACATGCATCAGTATTTCCTCAACTTTCCCTCTTTCACCACCCTCCCTGGCACTCTCCTCTAAATATTTTGCCATCACTCAATTTTACTCTATCTGTTTCTTCTGTCTAATCTTTCTGTCCAGATATCCCAGAAGACGAGGCTCAGTACTGGACCAGTAAACTGGAGCGGATCAACACCATGCGAATACATGACGAGGTACGTTTACTAAAAAGTCTATTTCCTGTTAATAATTCATACATTACTAAGCCATAAGAGATATTAGATCCAAGTTTATTCAGGTGTCTTAAAGGGATCTTAATGCTAAGAAAACAGTGGAGAATTTACAATCAGTATAGGATAATAGCATTCTAGCCATGTGTGTAAAAACACAATGTGAATACATTGAATTTTAATAAGGTGCTTTACTCTGTCATGCTTTTCCTGTTTCCTGCACGCATCCATAATGCAAAAAGGCCATGAGAGTAGAAGAAGTTAATTTGCACTAAACTGTACCAGATTACTCTGTGTAACCTCTGGAAAATGAATATTCAAAGCTTTTTAAACAGTTGTCCCATCTTTAGCTGAAGTTCAGCAAGCATGCAGTAGAAAATGATTTTTTATATTTAGAACTGATAAATACATTATATGTTTGCAGGTTATATGTGAGCAAAGATCTGCAATGCATCTGAATCTCTAACATTTTGTTGTCATTTAATTTAGTTTAGCCTACATTTTAAAGAAATACTTTGTCTTGTAAAACTGTGCTATATTACAAGATTGCTATGTGTATTGTCTGTGATTCTGTATGCTTTTTAGACCAACCTCCTAATTTATTTAGTTGTACCAATTATGTCACAATGTGCACTCTGCTCAGTGATTTTGCAGTTTGTGTTGGCTCTCTGCTGCCATCTAATGGAAAATAATAGTTACTACTTCACAAGTGATACTAAAATAACTGACTTTTTAGCATTATATCATTTTTATTCAGTTTCACTAACCCCTTTAAAAATGCCTCTTTCTCTAATCAATTAAATTCTTCTATTGTGTGCCTTGCCTTGCCTATTGTGGCAGTATCCACTGCAGGAAGAAGTCCAGAGAAGACAAATGGCTTCTGTTCCCTCTCAGTGCTGTGAGTATAAAAGTACCATTCATGCCATAGCACTTTCACATAAACCTTTATGTGTTACTGTCTAACCACATTCCAACCTAAGTGACACATTCATTCTTGTGTTTCATGAGCAGGAAAACACATTCAAGTTCTAATGCATTTTGATGTTGACTTGTACATTTAAACCTACTTCAAGGCCGTCGATGTGAAAAAAAATATTCTGATTACACACTAAAAAGGTTTTTTGCATGCACCAGCCACTGTTAATGGTAGTTATAAAGAGCTGTGTTTTCTGGCTGTTAGACACTGATGTTACCTTTGTGAAAATACTTTTTCAAATACTTTGCTGTTGCGTTGGTGCAATGTTGATCATTCACACTGTACTACAGGAAATCAACTCGGGCCGTTCATTCATTTGTGTGACTTCATCCCATTGCTTCATTTAGTTCTAATTTATCTCATACTGGTATAACCATTCATCCTTTCCATCAAGCTTTACAGATTTGGGTGTTTTTTCAGTCCCATTACTTGTTACATCATCATTTGGCCAGTTACAGTTATTGTCTGGATTTTTCAGTAATGAAGTTGACTTCTCTTTCTGAATTCTTTGAACACTTCCCTCCAGGCAGTTGGAGTTATTTTGGATGGAATGACCAGCAGAGTACGTATAGTTGTTGTTCTTTTTCCTTGTGTCTTATAATTTATTTAACTTCCGCGTTGTACAGGACTCCGCTTGGCCTTTCCTTTTCAATTTGAACCACTGCATGTTTGGTCTGTCTTTGTTTGTCGTCATTGTATTTGAATTTTTCACAAAGATGCACCCACCTACACAAAATACAAAATAACACGTGCGGTTGCCTTTTTGTTGTAATATTTTATAAGGCATTGAAGTACATTTTTTCTTTTATTCCAATATCTCGTTGTCCATTGTAAGTTTGGTGCTTTTTGTATTGCATGCCTGCTACCACAAGAGGGAGCCTTTATTCAAACATTTTTATTGTCTGAAAGTCTTCCTCATAGCAGTTTTCTAGCAGCCTGCCTGTCAGATTCAGATTCAGACTTCTGACTGGAAAAATGTACCAGTAAATATTCGCTCCATTTCATCTTTCAGACTTTTCAAATATGCCTTGGCCACTCACTTTCATACTAACTGTACATGCAGACTTTAACACCCTTCGGATTTTATCTAATTCCTCATAACCCTAACCCCTAACCCTAACCCCATCCTCATTTTCTCTTTCCTGAACCACTTAATCTCACTGATATTTTACATTAAAATTTGGCTATATTCTGAATCATGTTACGATCTGTTTCTTATTGATCATATTATGATCTTTTACTTATTCTCTGCAGGCTTTGTGTTTTGTTTTTGTTGTTGTTTTTTTGTTATTTGTGTCGGTTTTGTTTTGCTTATCTTGTTTGTACTGTAAATGTGCAATGTGTTTTTGTTTGTGTGGTATCTTGTCCAGGACCCCCTCGAAAACGAGATGGTACATCTCAAGGGGTTATCCTAATAAAAGAATGATGCATACAAAAGCAGGTCTGCATTACATCAGGAACATGGATGTAAGAAAAGGTTGTACACAGTAATTATGAGCTGTTAGAAAACTCTAAAATTCTTATGTCTACCAGAAAACTATTCTATCAAATTAAACAAATAGATGAACAGGAGCAGAGTATTATCTAAAAAGTCTACTTGATTACTTGGGAGAATTATAATTGTAAAATATACATTTAAAATATCTTTTTTATGTTTTACTAAACAGTTTGCATTGTCTTTGCCCAGCTTTCGATGACCATGACAGTGCAGTGGATGACCGTGATAGTGACTACCGCAGTGAAACTAGCAACAGACCTCCACGGTTCCACAACACCTCCCAGACAAATTCATCAGTGCACCAGTACCCTATAGGACGCAGGGTCCAACATCAAACCCTGTCAAGGGAAGCTGACTCTATACAAAGCTATGAGCTAGACTATAGAGAAATAAGGGGGCCCAGGTAACACACACCCACTCACAGACCTCATGAATCTGTGCTATTTGCATTAGGGAATCAGGTTATCAAGAATAGCATAATCCATTGTCAACGCTGTGACAAAAATAGAAACAAAGACAATTTTGCACATTGTCAAACAACATCCTTTTCCTTCCATAAGTGTAATTTTCTTTTTTTATTTGCTATTCTATTTCTTTACTTGCATGAACACTTCACCTTTGCATGATCTGCTCTTTCTTTTTATTAATGTCCAAGGCTTAATTTCTCTTTCTTTCTTCTTTTTCTCTGCATCGTGTTCCACTGCTTCTTGCATGGCTCTTTTTTTTTCTTGAATCCAGACAATCAAACAGTCAGGGTGGAGTAAAAATAATCCCTGTCGACTCAGGAATGGGTGTGGAGGATTGGGAAAACAAATATAAAGTGCCTGACTCAGGTGTCTTAGATGATTACTTGGACGCTGAGCAGAAAATGTGGGAGGACGAAGATAAAAGCATCATCTACCGGCTCAGTGACAACCCTAATGAGTCCAAAGGTAGCAGGTTCTATCAGACAGTAGAATGTGACGCACTATCCCCTGAAGATATGGAGGAGGCAAAGGACAGGGCTTACAGACAGAGAAATGGCTTTTGTAGTGGAGAAGTGCGGTTAGTTTATAAGGAAGCCGGCAGCTTTGAGGATGAATCGTCCCCTCCTGAGATTGATATAATTCCCTCTGTCAGACAGCTACAACAGCAGACAGACAGAAAAGGTCTACTTTACAAGACCAGACTGTGGGCCAAAACTGCCTTAGAGGACACACTTGAGAACTATGCTGCTTTTCGTGAGGATGAGGCTGCTCGGGAAGAGGCTGCAAGGATCAGGGAGAGGGTTGAATATGGCTCTATTGGTTCGGATGAGATGCAGTATTCCTTTGGATCTGAGGAGGAACTAGATGACCTGACATTCACTGAGGGGGATGCTAGTTATGAATATGAAAATTACTACTGCCCCAGCAAATATATGTCACCTTTTGGAGGACAACACTATTCAAGCAAAGGGAGAACAGGTCATGGACAATATCCAATGTCGTCTCCTGAAGAGGAGCAAAGTGATGAATATGTAGATGCAATGGATGAACTTCATAGCTTAGTTCACTCAGTGTCTGAATACCTGGCCGTAAAAGAAGAGGAAATCAACAATTATGAATCAATGCCTAAACCAATAAGAAGAAAACTCCCAGCACTGCCAACAGATGCTGAAATTGTGAAACCTAAGGACAGTCCTGGCATTGAAGCCAAACCTGAAGTTAAAGAGGACAGTGCTGTTGAACAGGGCATAGCTGGAGTAAAGAATGCCATGAGTTCATTACTCAGTACATTCACAGGATCAAAATCCGAAACTGAGGTTGAGGTCTCTGCCACAACTTCATCCCCCCAACCACCACAAGCAGACTCTATTTTAAAACTGCTCTCTTTAATCCCTAAAGCTAGTACTGAAGCCACAGATACCACTGGTATCACTGCAACAGATCCACCTACCTCCAAGGCATCACCCCAACCTGTGTCTGGTATTTCAAAGCTGCTTTCGTTTATCCCCAAAAGTGGTGTTACTTCTCCTCCAGTAGCCATAGTTCCTCCTGCTCCTCAGGAGCCCACAACAGAAAAAAAGTTTTCCCTTCAGTCTCTTTTGCCATTTCAATCCTCTGAAACCAGTCAGCAAACTGACACTGGTCAAGGGCCAACACACATTGCCACAGAGGCACAAGACAGTGCCACCACTGCTACTCAATCTACATCTGGCTTTGAATCTATGTTGGGAAGGCTTAGTCCTTTGAGACTTTTTTCCAGTTCACCGTCATCTAGAGAGCCATCACCTCAGCCATCAGAGCAAAGAAGTGCAACTGCTACAAGCAAAGAATCCCAACAAGGGTCCGTAAACAGATCCAAGAGTCCTAATAGTGAGGGCTTGCAAACAGAGCGACAGTTGTCAGGTGAGACAAGACCAGGTTCGGGAAGTGGATCAGTTGATCTATTGCCAGATACAGGAAGTGGATCAATTGAGCTTTTGCAAGAATCCGGAAGTGGATCAGTAGAGCTTCTTCCAGAGACAGAGTCATCAGGTGAGCTACCTGATATTCAGCAAAGAAGAACTTATGCAATATCTGAACCAAAACCTGAAAGCAGTTCAGAGGAAACAGGATTGTTCAGTCCTTTTAAAAATTCTCTCTCTACTCTCATATCAACAGTTCCTCCTGACATTTCCTCACAGACTGACATAAAGCCTGCAGATGAGTCCTTTTTAGGCGGCAAACTTAAAATTCCATTTCTCTCTTCTGAAAATATTTCCACAACAACCCCACCAAAAACAGAAGGAGGCATGCTCTCTGGGATTCTTAAGTTTGCGTCTGGTGAAGATGCCAGTTCCCCGCCAAAAAGTCCATCCCCCAGTCCTGCGAGAACTCCCTCTCCAAGTCGGGCTGCATTTTTTGAAAGTGTACCAAAAGGAAACACAGAAACGGGCTGGTTTTCAAACCTGTTTAAGGTAGCCCCAAGTGAACCTGCTAAGGAACCTAAAAAACCACAAATTACTCCCACCGTAATGCTAACCAAAGCAAGTGGTCAAACTGTGCCAAATAATGAACAAATGGTTCCTAAAACAAAGGAAAGCCCTGTTTGCAGAATAGAACTATTGTCTCATGAGCAAACACTGTCTGAAAACAATCCCCAATGCAAGAAAGATGTCCAGCCTGAAGCAGATGTCACATCTAAAAAGCCAATGGAAAATACCAGATCACAACCACACGCCTCACAGGCTCAAGGAATTATTTCTGGAATGCTGAAATTTGGATCAACAGAGGACATGTCGCCTGACAAGAAAGCCCATGGAGGGGATAGTCAGCCTCAACAAGGGGGGCTATTTTCAGGCCTCTTTTCATCACCTTCCCAGTCACCCCAAACTCAGAATTCTTCCGCACAACAGTCAGGAGGATTGTTGTCTGGATTTTTAAAATTTGCCTCCGATAATGTTTCAGCTCCTTCAAATCAGTCAGTGTCAACATTGCCAGGAGGCCAATGTGGCCAAATTCCAACTAAAATGCAAGGAGTACCTGCTGCTGCACAGCCATCAACTGGAGGACTCTTATCTGGGTTTTTGAAAAAAGCTACAGACACAGTGACAGGTTCTCAACCAACCCAGTCCGAGTCACAAGCAGATACAGCTGACCATACAGCCAAAATAGAAGTACCAGAAGAAAACATGAGTCAAAAGACTATTCCTCTTATTCAGTCAGCAGACAATTTGTCAGCATTGCGTTCAACAGAAGCACATCCCCCTGACCAGCAACTAAAACATCCTATAGTCTCAGATCAACAACCAAACCAACAGCAACAGCCTAACCAAACAAAACTACCTCCAAAAGCAACAGCAACAATGCCTCAACCTAGTGGATTGTTTGGGAGTTTGTTGAAACTTACAGAAACTGCTCCACAGCCACCAAAAGGTTCTTTGGCTTCACAATCTACTCAACCAAATCAGCAATCAGGTAACATGTTGTCAGGACTTTTTAACAAGATTGTGGAACCTGATCATACTCCATCTCAGATACAATCAGAATCTGGTGCTCAAGAAACTAACCAAAAACCAGTGCAGCAAGCATCTGCTCAACAAGGAGGCTTCTTCTCTGGTCTTTTTGGAATTGGGGGCCAAGACTCTGCTCCTGCAAACCCAGGCCAGATCTCACAAAACCAGCAGCTAAATGGCCATTCTGGGCACCAACCTAATCACCAACCGGGCAATAGACAAAACCCACAACCGCAAAACCAAGCCCCTACACAGCAGCCCACCAGTATTCCCGGAGGGATGCTTACTGGATTATTAAACAAAATTACAGATGCTGGCACCCCAAAGTCTACAGAGGGGAGTCAGCCAGAGCAGCAACAGGCACAAAGAGCAGGCCCTAAGATGACCCAGCAACCACCTAATCAACAGGTAGGCTTCTTCTCTGGACTATTATCAGCAGGTCCTACTGCTCTGGGACAGCAGCAGCCACCCGTTAGTCATGACAACCAGCAGCAAACCCAACAAGGTAACAGACAGCCTCTGCGGAGGCAAAATCAGGTACGTCCACCATCGGCTGCCTCTGCCCCAGAGCCACAGCAGGGTGGACTATTGTCAGGGCTTTTTAATAAGTTAGCATCTACAGATAATGCACCACAACAGCCAACACAGCAGACTGTGTCTCAACAGGGAAATAAATTAAACATTGTTCGACCTGCTCAATCTTCAGTTCAACAATCGTCTCAAGCCAGTCAGCAAGGTGGATTCTTGTCTGGTCTTTTTGGTCAGACATCACCTCAACAGCAGCAACAGCCTTGCAAAAGTGCAAATCCTCAACATATAGCAACTCAACCGCCTAATCAAAGTGGAGGCTTGCTTTCAGGAATTCTGAAATTTGCATCTGGTGAAAATGTACCACAGGAACAACAGTCACCTCAACCTGCTCAGGCAGGTCAACCATCTGTTAAATCACCACAAAATCCAGCCCAGTCTGAATCAGGAGGATTATTTTCTGGCCTGATGAACAAAATTTCAGGAACTGTGGAACAGTCATCATCACCGCTTGATCAGGTGAACCCTCAAGTAACACAGCAACAGCATGAGCTACATGCAGGACAGGGGCGACCACAAATTCACAGAACAAAACCAGTAGAGATGCATTTGTCTCAAGATGTGCCCACAGATAAGAATTTAAAAGGTCCAGCTCAAAAAGGTTTCCTCGCAGGCCTTTTTAGTGTCACAGAGGAGCCATCGTCAAAGACACAGCAGCCATCAACCCCTCAGCTTGGGAAGAAGGAACCAAAAACCAGCACAAATAGCACTTCTCCTGGTTTGTTATCCAGCATTTTCAAAACAAGCCACAGTGACAGTAGCTCTTCTGCTCCTGAAAAGGAAACTGAACAAGGCCTTCCTGATCATTTACTACCAAAGAGTAAGGAGGAAAACCTTTTAAGTACAGCAACACTCACAACTGCTGTTGTTACAGCTACTCAGGTTGATGATATCTGTAATGAACCTATGCAATATCAGGTTTGGCAAGATCCTACCATTTCCCCAACACAATCTTATCTTGACGAAATTCAGCGTCTCTTATATGGGACAGCCCATGAGTATGGTTATAAGGATCTTTTATTCAACTTTACAGAGCAGGGTGTTATCCCACCAGAGCTCTATGAGTATCAGTGTCTCATAGAAGCTCTTCTGTGGCAGCAACTGAACGATTATGCCCTTGCTGAAGCCCTTGCCACTCAAGGTCAGGAAAGCTCCCAAACATGCCTGGGAAATATACCATCAACTACTAAAGCACCTCAATTGGCGAATCATATTAGGTTAAATCCTATGGAAATGGACATCAGTGGCTTCAATGTACCCTCACATCCCTGGAGGGATATTTCTGGCCAGCTTTATGAGAGCAGAAATTGTTTTTTTGAGCCAGATGAAGATATTGTTTTGTTTGACATGAGTTGTAGAGACAAGAAACCCTGGAGTAGCTGTGACCATTTGAACGATCTTGATTCGAAAAGAAAACCTTGGATTTTTGAAAGCAGTGCTCTGAATCTGTGCATGGAAAAAACTAAAACACGGTTTAATAGATGTCATTCGCTTGCAGAATGCAGCGCTCAGGAAATCTGCAAAGTAGTGGAAAAAAGTGGTGTTAGTAGTGGCATGAAAGATGAAGACTTTGGTTTGAAATCAGCAACTGATTTTTTAAAACAACTTGCCAAAAAAAAGGGTCCAATGGATTTAACAAGTGCTGCTGTGGATTTAAGCAGGTCTACAAGAACTACAGGGGATGCAGATGATGAAACGCTCTTTGATGATTCTGAGTGGTATCAACAGTGGCTTTCACTATTGGAGCAAGGGTTGTGGTGGCCAGCTGAGGCTGGGGACTGCGGATATTATGTTTATACAGATGAGGAATACATTTATTCCCTCTTAACCGACAGAGCTGGTGGACACCTCTATGCCTGTGCTGATCCAGAGGATTTTCATGCTCTTGGAAATATCACTGAAAATTGTGCTAACATTATGAAACAAAAACAAAACAACAAAGTAACTCTTTGTGGTTTTAAAATCCCCCTTTGCGCTGAAAATAATGGTGCCGAAGATAATGGTTTCTTGATTCCAGGACAGCAGCATAATGAATCAGTGTTTTCAGATGCGCCCATAGATCTAACTTACGCCCTAAGAAAAGGTGAAAAAATAATGAACATGAATTTGGAAAGTTTCTCTCAAATGTTTCAAGAATCTCTTAATTCTCAAGCAGATCAGCCTGTAGACTTTAGTGTGTACAAGCTTAAAAAGATTAAGGTTGAATCGGTACAAAATGGCAATAGCTGTCAAGAGGAGCCAATGGAGGCAGCTGATCTAACTTTTAAGTCACAGAAAGGGGGGCATGGAGGGCCATACTGGAAAAACCAGGGGATAAAAGATGTACTTACACTGACAACTACATCTTCTTCAAGGTGCTTTTCTACACAAATCTCTCCAAACACCCTTTGCCCAATTCCTGAAATCAGGATTGCACAAGTCGGTGATACACCTGCAGATCAACTAAACAGAGCAAGCTCCATATGTTTAGCTAATGGAGGAATCACTGGAATGTCTCCCAACACTGATGCAAGTAAAGCTGATTCAACACCTGCTACCTCATCATCAGTGTCTAGCAAGGTTTCAAAGACTTCAAGCATTTCCAAACATCTTCCTGAGATCCCATCAGCTTCAAAAATACCAGGAAGTGTGCAGTTGGGAAGGAAATTGCCTACACCACCAACTGTTACTAAATCCTCTTCAGCGCTTTCAGCACAGGCAACTTCTGTTAGAAGTTTAACCCCTACATCTAGTACACCTGTGGCTGCGCCTTCAATTTCCCCACAGAGACCCCAGCTTGCAAGGCAGCCATCTCAGATAGACAAACCCAGAGTATTATCACACGCAAATAAGACTACAGTTGCAGGGATGTGTGACATAAGCAAAGTAAGCAATAGTTTAACAGTGGACCAAACATCCTCCCTGTCCTCAAAGCAGCCTCAAGAGCCATCTCAGAAATATACACCTCAGTTACATATACTGAATGACAGCTCAATTAATGAAGCCCACCTTTACAAAAAGAACAATAACTGTGGCACTCTTTCTGAACCTCAAATAGCCAATAAAGTCCTAGATTTCTCTGCCACAATTAATAAAAGAGACAATATCAAAACAAAATATGGAACAGATGCCAAAGTAGAATCTACACAAAAAGATAAAATTGTTGACTTTACAAAGTACAAGTTGAAAAGATTTAAAGAAATAAATCAGATAGATACTAATGCAAGGCTGTACTTGACTAGCAAGACCATTGCTGTAGATCTTACTAAACAGATTGAGGAAGAAGAAATTGAATGGCCTGATTTAGAATATCCCACTCTGGACACTTTACAGCAAAGTCCAAGTGTTTCAATTCTGAGAACAGTTTCTCAGACCAACCATATGACAGTTGGTCAAAATAGCAATTTGGAGAGAAGATTGTCCAGTCCAAAGATAAGAGTTGACCATACCTTTTTTACAATGCCTCTCCAAAGACCACTAGCCTCCCACATTACCTCTATAAGTGGGACAAACCAAACTGATGTTACAGCCTCCGGCAATGTTGCATTAGACATTTCATCCAAACCTACTTTTACATCGTCTGATGAATTACCAAAGAGTTCTGACACTAAGGTAAAGTTATTAATAACAAGAAGCTCTTCAATTACTCATATTTCCAGTAAAGCATCTAGCTTTGATGGAGGTCTCAAAACCCCTGAAAAAATGGGATCAATGCAACCTGTTTGTACTACACCATTGGTAAGCCCGGTTATGACAAAACAGATGGACCGTCAAGGTCAGCAACTAAATTCTTCATTCAATGTGCATCTAAATATGCAGGAAACCCCACCAATTGTTACAACTCAGTTTAGAAAGGAAATCCCTGTTGATACCAAGATAGCAAATTTAACATCTCCCTCTTGTCAGTCTAGTGGAAAGGTTCGACAATATCAAGAGACCACAGCACCAGCAAACTCAATTACAGCTACATTAGATATGTCTGCCAAAACAACAGGCCAGCAGGTTGCGGAAACTGTTGTTGAGTTGACTGTCTGTGAGGCACTGTCATTGACAAAGAGAAAAACAAAGAGAAAAACTTTAATTTCCGAGGGGACAGAAACAAGTTCTAGTCATCATGAATCCATTGACTTGTCATGTAGAGGGGACTCAACAGAGCATCAGGGAAAAATAACCGAGGATATTCATTCACTACCTGTTGAGGAATCTCATTCTCATACAATTACAGGCAATCAGGTAAAATTCTCTGTTAGAAAAAATGAGATTCCCTCTGGTAGTAGGATATTGTTACCAAGACAGCAGTGTCTTTTAGGTCAGTCTTCTGAATCCCTTGAAATGTATAAACCAGCTCAACCAGCCACAGCCCCACCCAACACAGTTAAGGCCACACTAGACATGACTTCTAAATCTTCTGTCAAATTGAAGTTGATTCAAGAAGTAAGAAGAGACGACATTCTTACTGAAGCTATACCACTAACACGAGGCAAGCCAAGTGCCCGTGAACTTGCACGAAAAGATTCCGTTGGTGTACCACTAGTTGTAGATATCCCTTCTGAAGAACCTCTTGGTGAAGTTAAGATCAGCTCCCCTGCAAGTGCACAGCAGGAGTTTGAGAATAAGACTCAATGCCACTCAGATTATATTCTATATCAACAACAGTATTGGCGGAGTGGACCTGGTGTCTTTGAACAGTCAAATCACTCAACATTACAGTCGTCAGCCACTGTTCAAACACATCAGACATCCACTTCAACAAAACCAAGACAGCGGTCTCTTTCAGGTCAGTCTTCTGAATCCTTTGAAATCTGTAAACCAGCTCAGCAAGTCACAGCCCCAGCCAATACAGTTAAGGCAACACTAGACATGACTTATAAATCGTCTGTCAAATTAAAGAAGGAGATTCCGGAAGTAAGAACAGATGACATTCTTACTGAAGCTATCCCACTAACAAGAGGCAAGCCAAGTGCCCGTGAACTTGCACGAAAAGATTCCGTTGGTGTACCACTAGTTGTAGATATCCCTTCTGAAGAACCTCTTGGTGAAGTTAAAATCAGGTCCCTTGCAAGTGCACAGCAGGAGTTTGAGAATAAGACTCAATGCCACTCAGAATCTATCCTATACCAACAACAGTATTGGCAGAGCAAACCTTGTGTCTTTGAACAATCAAATTCCTCAACTTTACAGTCGTCAACTGTTCAAACACATCAGACATCCACTTCAACAAAACCTGTCTCAGTTACAGCACTGGATATGTCGCCCAAGCCATCCCAAGCCACACTGGAAACAACAATGCCAGAATATGAGTCAATTCAAAATGAAGCAATTCCACTTGTTAAGAAGCCAAGTGCAAGAGACATTGCCATAAATGATTCAGTTAGTATTTCCCTGGTAGTTGAGTCCAGCCCACTGAAATCAAAATGCCCAAAGCAACCTCAAACCCTGGATGGAAACATTGTCCCTGTTCTGCATCAACCATATTCAAGCTGTGTGACAGTGCAGTGCTCCAGTGTAACTGAGAGCAATGGTGTGTCACAGTCCATTATCCAACCTTATCCACTCTCTACAGCACCAGCAAACTCTGTTAAAGGCACATTAAATATGTCAACAAAGGCATGTATATCAGACATAGCGCTAAACTATTCAAACCCAGTATCACTGGTAAGAACAAGGCCATCAGGCTTAGCATATTCTCAAAGTGATTCTGTTGGTGTTCCACTAATTGTGGAAACACAACCCTTCCAAGAGCAATCTAAAAGGCAAAACACATGGGTTGAATCACAAGAACAGATGCAACAAGGATTTGTGCATGGTAGATGTGGAGAAATAGAGCAAAGAGCATCATCACCTGCCAACTCCGTCAAAAGCTTCCTAGATATGTCTTCAAAATCACAGCAGAAACAATCTGAAAAAGCTCCTGATACCTGCTCAACTGGAGCTCTGTCATGTGTCAGAAACACAGCAACTATAACAAGGATAGGTTCTGTTGCTGTACAACTCAGAGTGGAGCAGTCTGAACATCAACAAGTGATTCATGCCTTGAGTGGAGTCAACACCAATGAGACACTGCAAAGACAGATATATACCTACCCCAGTAATGAGGTCTTTTCTGGTCCAATGACCACCAACAAGGAAATACACCAACAAAATAAGCCAGTGAACTTCTCTGCAAAAGATAGCCTAAATACTACTAACATTTCAAGTAATCACACCGAACCAGAGGATGGACAGCCAATGAATTTCACTAATAGCAAAGGAAAGAAAGAAATGTTTGAAAGAAGGCAGACTGGAAGGCAATTAAAAAAGAAAACAATGCTGGGTATTGTTGACCTAAGTGTGGATCCTCAAACCGCAATTATTGGTCTTCAAGATGTGAAGGATCTTTCTTTTCCTTATGAGTCTTCTCTCTCTCAGAGTAGTGTTTACGACAAGCAGCAAGACAAACCACCAACTTCTAAGGAGGTCAGAGAAGATACATCAATTTGTCAAACTCAGAAGTCTATTCAACATATGGAATCTTCCACTGATGAACATGCCCCCACCCAAACTGAAATACATTGCAGAAGGCACTCAGTAATAGGATTAAGTTCTGACCCAATGAACAGTTCCTCTTTGATGACTATTCAAAGGAAGATGCAGCCTCATAGGAATGTAGCTCCCCAGGCTACGCAAGACTATGCATCTGCTACATTCTCACTAAACAGTCCATATCAGCAATATAAATCAAAGAAGCCTGATCAATTACCTTCAAACATATCTCAGCTGCAAACACAACATCCAGTCCCACAGCAGCAATACCAGCAACCTGGTGTGGAAATTGGTTGGACTTCATCTACTGCTAGATCTCTGCCAAAATCTCCAAAGTTGCAAAGACAAGATACTGTTCAGCAGGACATGACCTTTAGGCCCAAAATTCTTATCAAGCAGCCAACTGTGGACAGCTATGGGAGTATTGAGGAAAGCCCATCATATAGTGAAACAATGATAAATAATGGACAGGCATTGCCTCCTTTGTCCACCCCGCAACTGCACTGTACATCCCAAACTGTTCCTACCCCACAGTGTTTGCCTGCTTCAATTATTCAGAAAGCAAATGATCATCACAGAACTATTTCTTATTTACAGTCTTTTGATGTACAGCCAATGCAGAGCAGTGCAAGTACAGATTATTATGCAAAAGAACCTCTTCAACTCTCAAGACAACCTGATCCAAGCCAATGCCATATCACTGTTCCGCAATATCAGGCACCAACTGTACTCACTCCAAGTACTGGGACTCCAATTAAACATGTATCTGAGGTTAGTGTGCTTATAACCCAACCACCCACACAACATGGCCCAGTGCCTGTAAAACAAGTCAAGAGTAGTCATCTAAACCAGGGCTTTGGATCTGAAATGCATGGACCAGAGGTATATCCAACACCAGCAGAATCCACCTCTCTTAGGGGTTTGATTTCATTTTATAGTGGTTTAGGTTCACAACCCTCTGGCAGTACAAAACCAATTTCTGTTATGCCCGACACTCATATTGGCTCTTTACCTCTGGATTACAGAATGCAAGTTACTCCAACACAGACTCCTGCTCTCAGCTGTGTTGCTGTTACTTCTGACAAGAAAACTTTATCTGAAATGACTGCACCTCAATGTTCTCTACCTTGTACACAAGTATGTGTTAACCAAAATGAAGATTCCAAAGTGTCAAACAGTAAAAGCCTTCTTGAATCTTCAACTACACAAACCAAATCCTTCACTGAATCTAGCCAACTAAAAACTGGAGGTGAACTATCTGCGTCATTACCATCTAAAATGCCTAAAGCGAATACCGAAGGGGTCATCACAGATAACACAGGTTTATCTGAATCAGGCATGTCACAGCAGCAAAGTTCAGAAGAAATTAAACAAACTATATCATCAGAATCTGACAATGTCAACATTGGATATAGTGGCGTCTCTACTGTGTCTAACATTTCGCAGGAGAAAATTAGCTATCCACGGTCAATCTACATTGGCATTAACCACTCAAAAATACCCCCTGCTGTTCCAGAAATTGACCCAGGTGAGCCAAAGCCTTACGTTAGACTACCCCATATTTTTGTCTCAGCAGCAAGTTCACCAGAAGAGGAGACAATTGAACAGGAGCTCATTGAACGTAGCAAGCCTCAACTGCCAGAAGTGAGTGCTTCTGAAGACAACACCCTCATTGCAGTAACAATAACAGCCTGTAAGAATTCTTCACCTGCTGATATTGTTTCCCAGTCTGATATACCTGAGGATACACTGACTAGAGCAGATTTTACCTCTGCAGATGAACATGACTTACAGCACATCCTGTCCAAGAAAAGCTCAACCATAGAAGCTACCATCTCAGAAGTAAAAGCAGAGACCACTGAGGCTTTTGAGTCGCCGCTAGAGTCTTCCAAGGATGTAAAATCAACAGCCCCAGACATAACACCACTTGAAGTAGTTAAACCTCTCGAAAACACAATTTTAGTGCCACCACCACCAGAAGGCACTGGACCTCTTGAAGAGTTAGCACAGAGGGACACAAGTACAACATCTAATTTTGTGTTGACCAAAGAAGTTCACTCTCTTGAGAAATTGTTACTAGAAGAAGTATATCCAGACATAACACAACCTAAAGTAGTTAAACCTCTAGAAAACACAATATCAGTGCCAGCACCACCAGAAGGCACTGGACCTCTTGAAGAGTTAGCACAGAGGGACACAAGTACAACATCTGATGTTGTTTTGACTAAAGAAGTTCACTCTCTTGAGAACTTGTTACTAGAAGAAGTAGATCCAGACATAACACAACCTAAAGTAGTTAAACCTCTAGAAAACACAATATTAGTGCCAGCACCACCAGAAGGCACTGGAACTCTTGAAGAGTTAGGAGAGAGGGACAACAGTACAACATTTGAAGTTGTGTTGCCTAAAGAAGTTCAGTCTCTAACAAACGTGATACTAAAAGAAGTAGCTCCAGAAATAACACCACTTGAAGTAGTGAAACCTCTAGAAAATACAATATTAGTGCCAGCACCACCAGAAGGCACTGGAAGTCTTGGAGAGTTAGCACAGAGGGACAAAAGTACCACATCTGAAGTTGTGTTGACCAAAGAAGTTCAATCTCTTGATAACTTGTCACTAAACGAAGTGGCTCCAGAAATAACACCACTTGAAGTAGTTAAACCTCTAGAAAACACAACATTAGTGCCAGCACCACCAGAAAGCACTGGAACTCTTGAAGAGTTAGCACAGAGGGACACAAGTACACCATCTGATGTTGTATTGCCTAAAGAAGTTCAGTCTCTTGATAACTTGTCACTAAAAGAAGTACCTTCTGCCTCAGACGCAAAATCACCTGAAGGTGTTCAACAGCTTCATGACAAAACGGAAAGGGACATTACCTTATCTACCCTTAAGCCTAGTCCTGTCAAACCTTGCACAGAAGAAATTACCTCTAAGGAGGATAGTTTAGCAGTCAAGGTTGATCAACCTGAGGAAGAACAACCTAATGAGCAACAAGGAAAAAGCTTATTTTCTATGTTTAGTGGCTCGACTGCAACCCCTCAGCAAATGTCTTCCCAAACTGGGTTATCAATACTTGGTGGCATTCTTCCTGGGTCATCTACAAAAGATACTCCTGGCACAGGGTTGCTCTCAATGTTTGGTGGGTCAAATGCCCCATCTACACCTGGAACCAAAGACCCACCACTACTTTCAGCCGCACAAGACACCCAGGGAAAAGGATTATTCTCTTTGTTTAGTGGATCCAGTAGTCAGCCACCATCTGGCCCAAGAGGTCCAACTGGTGTAAGTGTGCCACCCAGAGGTCCTCCCCCCAAAGAACCTCAAAGCAAAGGCTTGTTTTCTATGTTTGGTGCATCTGCACCTCAGCAACCACCCAGTCCCAGAGGTCATCATGGGTATAATGCCACACCCAGAGGACCTTCCACTGGATCGTCTATGTTTGGTGGCATCCTCCAAGGTGCTACTACAAATAAAGAAACTCCTGGTGCAGGTTTGTTTTCCAAGTTTGGAGGTCTCAGTGCCCAGCCCCAAACTGGACCAAAAATACCCACACAGGGACCAACAGTTATACCACCAGGACTCAAAGTTTCAGAACCTTCTGGAAAAGGACTATTCTCTATGTTTGGTGGACAGAACCAGCAAACATCAGAACCACATCCAACCGCTTCTAAACCACAAGAATCTGAGAGTAGTTTCACAGTTTCCTCTGTGTTTTCACTTGGCGAGAGTTCTGAAGGTAACAAATCTAAAACTGGGTTTGGCCTTTTTGGAATGTCTTTCATGGAGGAAACCAAGACAGAGCCAAAAACAATGGTGAAGGGGGAGATTGCTTCTGAACAAGTGAAACCCCCAGACACAAAAGATGTTTCAAAAGAAGGAAAGGGTCGTCTTGTTGAGGCCATGGAAAATGTACCTTCTGAGTCTCTTTCTATATCTTTAGTTAAGGATGAACTTCAAGTAGAGCAGGCATGCCAGGATGGTCATGATTCTACCTTGGACATTAAAAATGATACCACTGAAGAACCCTTTCCCCTAACAGATCCACATCTGGAGGGAGACAAAATAGCCACAATTCAGCAAAACCTTTCTTGTGATGAAAATTCCTTAGTTGTGGTTGAAGCTTCTATTACAGACACAACAAATGTGAAAGAGACACTACAAGCTGTAAAACTAGTAAGTCAAGAACAGTCAGACATCCAATATGAATATAAAGAAAAGAAAGATACAGCAGATGCTGAGAAAGAAGTTGCTAAATCAGAAACAGATACTTTTGAAGTTAAGAGCACATGTGATGAAAGTGGCATAGCTGCCATCAAAAGCCCATTAGAAATAACTGAGAATCTGCAAGTGAAAAGTGTTGTGGATTATACTGACAAAAACACAAGATCAGATATTGTTGGAGTGGAACATGGAAACACAGATGATGAAGGAGGGATAGCAATTCCAGAGGTAGAAAAACTAACTGAGGAGCCACTTAAAGTTGCTAGTGAAGAGCAAACAGCAGTTGCAGATGGGGAAAAATCAATCGAGGAGCCTTTGAAAGATAACGATGAAGAGCAAACAGCAATTGAAGATGGGGAAAAATCAGTCCAGGAGCCTTTGAAAGTAAATGATGAAGAACAAACTGCAGTTGCAGATGTTGAAAAAATAACTAAGGAACCTTTGAAAGTGGTTGGGGATGAACAAGCAGCTATTGCAGATGTGGAAAAATCTTTTGAAGAGGCAACTGTAGCTGATTTGATGATAGCAGATACAGAAAAACGTACTGTAGAATCTGTGGTGGGTGTAGTTACAACAGAGCCTGCAGTATCAGAACCAGAAATATCAATTGAAGAAGACTTGAAATCCATGTCTGATGGGACTGCAAAGGAACCGAGTGAAGCTTTAGAGCTTGCAGAAGCTAATAAAGAACCTGCACATGGATTAGAGAAACCTGTTGAAACTAATAATTATGATGCAATAGTCTTATCATCAAATGTGGAAAAAACTGTTGGTACCAACTCACCAGAAATGACACCTCAAGCTATGGGGCCTTTAAAAGGTCCATCATTGAGACCTTCTGGTCCTCCACCAATGCAACAGCCCAGGTCAGGCACTGCCAGGCCACCCGGCCCACCAGGACAAAGAATAGGAGCACCAAGGATGGGTGGGCCACAGATGGGAGGCCCAAGAATGGCAGGACCGAGAATGTCAGGGCCAAGACAGCCAGGACCACGGAAGCCCTCTGAACCAGCTCCCTTTTCTGGCTTTATGTCTATGTTTTCTTCCCCAAATGCCCCAAGTAAAACACCAACTGTTGGTGGATTTTTTTCAAGTTCACCTGGTTCATTTTTTGGATCATCAACTGCTCCTAGTCAGCCACAACAACAACAACAACAACAACAACAACAACAACAACAACAGAAAAGCTCATTTTTTGGACTTCCAAGTAGCATTGCTACAGAATCCCTTACTAGTGACCTATTTGGTATTTTCAAAGGTCCTGAAACATCTAAATCTGAGGAACATCAACAGCCAGATACAGAGTCTGGAAAAGAGGATCCTTGTGCAACAATAACAATCTCTGAAAGGACTAAAAAGACAGAGAAGACACCTTTATCTGGAGATGGACTTGTAAAAAGCCCCGTGGACTCTGAGGACCCTGAAAAGGGATTAGTTGAGGAGGCAGAACGAACAGACAAAACAGAAGCCGAAGAAAGTTCTCTGATCGAATCCACTATGAAAACTGCTCTCCCTGAAAAGAAAGCAGGGGATGATGAGTATGCAGACTATATAGAAGGGCCAAGTTCTGCAGTTTCTGAAAAAGCAGTGCCTGACAAAGCAGTACATGACAAAGCTGCTTCTCCCCCAGCTCCTGAAACCAAGGGAATATTTGAAATACCCGGTCTGACTGCTCCTAAATTTGGCTTTATGTCTGTAGCTGCTGAAGGCACATCATCTATCGGATCCCTTTTCACCACCACTCCATATCCAGCCATTGGTACAACTACTCCACATCCGAAACTGACAGATGGTGGTCTCTTTTCTGGTTTAAAAAATCTTTCAGTTGGTATTTTCCACGATGAAAAGCCAACTGGAAAGGAAGAACCATCAGCTTCATCTGTGTTTGGCATGAAACTTGGCTCAATGTTTGGTAACTCCGACCCTCCCAAACCTGAATCCACCGCTCCGGTGGTCACAACCCAACCACATTCCGAAAGTCCAAAACCTATCGATGAATTTTGTGAGCCAGGGCCTGAGAAACCTTCCCATGGTTCTGGAGAAATCGAAAGTGCAGATACCAGTGATACAGAAGGACCAACAGAAACTTCAACAACAGAAAGCTGTGACACCTTAGCACAGTCACCACAGTCTGGCCTCCCCTCTCACTCAATTTCCTTAGCAGATTTGGATGAACCCCTGTTAAATATCACCCCATGTGAACTAGACAAGAGTGACGTTGTCACACCTGAACCCATGCATGCAGGTTTTGGCACAGAGCAACCAAAGGACCTGCTGACAAAGGAAGTCGCAAAAAGGCTAGTACAATGTGTATGATAAATGGCATTGTTCATTTATCATGCTAATGTAGACAAATGTGTAGGCTAGCCCATTTCCTTTTTTCTTAATACCACATTTGATATCAGTAGCTCCGTATTTGCCTTTTTCCCTTTCCTCAATTTAACTTTAAAAACAAAACATATTCTTAGATTTATACTTTTTTAGATTTAATACAATCAAACACATTTCTGATTAAAATATACTGCCTATCCAACTCACAGCCATAAATACAAACCATTAAGTGAAAATCTGACATTGTATGTTTCATCATCAATGCCATAGGAAAGAAAGTTATCACTTTTGCTTCAACTGTGCTCACCATTATGTGTAAAAGTCCTGGAGATATTTTGTACTTCCACTACCTCAGTAATAGCTTTCGTGACAGTGATTGAAGAGCAATGAATGTAGAAGCCGATAGTCTTAATTTATTATTGTTTGACTTGTGAGGCCTGTATAATGCCTCTCCTTCCGCTGTCCGCTGCAGGTCTATGAATTATTCTCCAAGCCTTTGCCAATTTGTTTATACGAATTAAAACTCTGATAGATTTATGATGGTGTGGCAGTGCACACCATGGTGGCAGGCGGGCCACTGAAATAAAAGGAACACTGAGAAGTAAATTGGCCAACACCCAAGACAAAGTAAATCATGCTAGTTTAAGTACAGGGGCCGTTTCCTTGTTAGCAGACTCAATTATCCAGCAGGCACACAGTCCACTTTTTCTCAGTCAGCCACTCACGATTTTTATAAGGCAGGTTAAGTGTATCCCCACTGCTCTAACAGAGTTTTTAACCTTTAAGTTTTAATCTTATTAAAAGGTTAAATAATTTTGATTAATGTGCATTTATTATTCTATAATACATACATAAGAGATGCTGTAAATGTACTCTAGCAGCAGGCATTAACATTGTGCTGCTTTTATGCAGAACCTTCACTGTGGTGTGACCACTCATCTTTCAGAATACTGAGATCCTCCCAGTGCTGATGGCAGCCCTCTTTTGACACGATTGTTAAAGAAAAACTGAACTGCATTCATCTTCAGTAATTTAGTCTTTCACCCTGAACCCTGTTAGTTTCCCGTGTTGTGTGTAACCTTCTTCCCTGGATATGATAATGATGAGCTTTTTTGACCCTGAGTTTTACCCCCAGTACTTGCTTTAACAAATAAATCGAATTGTTTTGTTCCAAAATCACTTTGGCATTCAAAGTTGAAACTCCTATTTTGAATTAAAGTAAAAAAAAAAAAAGAAGAAGCATTTTCTTCAATAATCATTTTCCCAGTATCTATGTTTACCAAAAAACGCTTCCATTCAAGTTGTAATTTCCTAAAAACTTTGGAATAAAACCTTTTGATTCTGCAGTAGTCCTTTAACTACATGTTTACATTCTCAAATATTCTCAATATATTTAAAATATCAATCTCATTCTCCCACAGTCCACCGAATAGCAGTCGCTTTGATTCATCAGGCAACCTCAGCCCGGCCAGCTCCCAGCTCAGCTCTGAGCCTGAGGAGCGCCGAGATCCAGAGACCCGCCACCCCAGTGCCCTGCGTCCCTTTCTCAGTAGCCAAAAGTCTACCTGGGATGAGGAAGAAGAGGAGGAGGAAAAGGTTGAGAAAGAGCAGCATCCACTATCAGAGCCTGGTTCCAATAAAGATTTGAAGGACTCTTCGGCCATCCTGCCCAAACCAATCTTGGACAACTGTGATAACAAGACTAAGACTAAAATCTGGTAAGAAAAAAATATACATCTAGCTTTTTAGCTTTACATTTAACATTTAGAATTAGATTTAAAAAGTGCAATATGTAAAATATTTACTGTATTGATTCCAAAAATGACCAAAACATGTCAACAGATATTAAGGCAACATGCTAAGCTGAACTACTCTGTTTTCTGTCAACAATGTTTACAGCCAGTATTTTCTCTTTTGAAATTTCCGTTCCGGGATAGAATGTCTATTGATGCTGTTCTCAACCTGGCAACCTCTGTGAGCTTCGAGTCTGGGGAGAAAGGGACGGTGTCCAGTATCTGTCCAATATTTTAAATGTAGATTGCAGTTACTATTTTAAATGCTAGCTGTCAGTATTACATATTTGCCTTTTAACATTTAGATTTAGATTCATTATTTAGATTTAACATTTAACATTTTATGTTTAACATTTACCATTTAGATACGGCCCAATGGTGTATTGGATTGATTAGATGAGATGAACATAAAACATTACGAGCCTTCTGTTTGTGTCCTCTTGACTTTAGTCATTTGCATGCGTGCAAAAAAAAAACGGCGAGGTTCACCTAGTGGCTACAGGACACACCGCAAAAGGTTTTTTGTTGGAATACATGGAGGACAGATTTTTTACCCCATAACTTCCATTGGAAGCGTGCTATAAACCTCATCTTCATTAAGGTAGTAAAGACTTGAAAAAATGTCTTATCTTTGACCTTAAGATTGAGAGGAATGATTCAATTTTGTCATGTCTGTCATATTTCTGAAACTTTCCCTTTTTATCCTGTTGATCTTTTTTTCTTTATCTTTTCTCAGTTTCTTTGAAGATGGCCCTCCACCGTGCTCTCCATCCAAAGTTCGCTGGCTGAAAGCATACAACAAAGTGAGAGTACAGCTCCTTGAGGTAGAAGACTCACTCCTTCTGCACACACCAACAAGTTTCTTTGTCTGCTTCTCTTTCTTAAACAGTCATACACACAGACACATGCATATATCATTGAGCGCACAAGGAAATCAAATCAGTAAAATCCCATACCTACACATACAAATTCAAATACACAGGCACGTGAACATTGCTGTTTCTTTCTCTCTCCTCTGTCATGCAATGCTTCTTCCTCTACCCTTTTCCCCCAATGGGTTGGTTGAGTTTCAAGTCAAGCCCCAGCAATTTGCACCAATGTTGTGCACACATCAAGCAGATAGTAAAGAACTAGTAGTGATGATGCCCAATTGTGGCGTTGTTTCACATCTCCACGCGTCTTCTCACGTTGCCTGTGTCTTGGCTTGAACACACTACAAGAGTACAGTGATGGTCAACTAGCACGTACTTCTACGCCTGCGTGAGAGGAAAAAACACTCCATGTTAGCAGGTGCTAGTAATCTATTCATAATTCAAAAGGGGAACATATATAAACTGTTGCTAGGTATACATACAACAAAACATTGTTTGCCTGAATCTGAAAGCAGCAGTGCACAGCCTTCTCCCAGGCTGTCATTTATTCCCTTCGCAAAAGAATTCTCCCTGCGATGGGAAAGCGGAGGAACCAAGCGGGCTGCGGCAGCCTGCTAGTTAGTTTGCTAGCTTGCTCATTTTACCTGATATGCTTTCATTCTACAATGGTTATAGAAAATGAGCTTTTTTTTTATTCCATGGTGTTGTTGTTGTTTCTTTTGCAAGTCCAAACATAATTTGCTATATTACAACTACAAATGAGACCAAGCTGCAACTTATATTGCAGACAATCAGCATTTATGTAACTGGCGCAAGTCTCTTTTGGATTGTACCACAGAAATAAAACTACGGGGAAGTGCCAGTTTAGCGATGGTTGTAAGGGTATTGTAGTCTCTTGCAAAAAGTGAGAAACATCTATAAACTGTTAAGAATCTCCAGCAAATAACAGCCATCATCAAGTCCTGCCAAGTATCTGGCAGCTCCAGCCCCAGCCCCAGCACCTCCTTCACATTGGCTAGGCGAAACACACACAGCAGCTCTGCATCTCCCGTAAGTGAGTAACTGTGTCCTTGGACCAAAGCCAACACTTGGAGCGAAGGTGCTCCTGGTCCTCCACACAGTGACACCAGTCCTATAATGCGGAAATTGGGGATTTGTATAAGACTTTGTTTTCGGACTCAGACAACTGACACTTTTGTTTTTGTGTTATAGGTCTTAAACTTAATTCATAATGGTCATAAAAAGGTCTTACACGTCTTACATTTGTCTTAGTAAAACCTGTAGACACCCTGCTGCAATATGACAAGAGTGTGTGTTGTTGTTGCTACTAACTTAGTGACCAGCCTGCTGGCTAGTTAGCTAACATGCTTGCTTGGGGGCTAAGTTTGCAGTCTAGTGCATACATCAGTGCAGTGGGAGAGAGGAAGAGAGGTCTAGTACTTATATAACATTTTATAATGTAGGCTATTATTTTATTAGTTTATTTTGTAATATGCGGGTATTTAGATCTTTAAAAAATATATGTTTATGTTGAGATAAACATAACTACACAAATAGTTTTGTATCCTGTTGTACGTTTGTCCTCTTATGGACATAATGTGCAAAATAGTTTGAACTTGTGTTTTTTTTATTTTTAGAAGGAAAATTCAAAGATCATTTTTGGCCAGTTTTGACAGCTCTATGTTTATTGGATTGGTCACATGAGAAGAAGATGTAACATTTATTTTACGAGCACTATTTTGCCTGAACTGAATACTCAACTACATGGATTACGCTCAGCGACAGCTCCTAAACCGATTCAACATGGTGAATAGTACTGTGTAAGAACAGCTCAAGTGTTAAGTACATTGCGTTTGACGACATTCATTCCTTGGAGGCTTTTTCTAAACCAACCGTACTGTAACTGCTGCATGCATAACTTTCTCCCTTACTAAAATTTTGACCTAGTCCTAATCATATCTTACTTAACAAAATTGTAATAATTGGTTTTGTTTTGACCAATTAAGCAATGAGTCCATTAGTACACACACACTTACACACACCACTATAAGCCTATGATTACATGCTGTTTGAGTACCAAATCTGTTTACCCCTCCTGTATCCTTCTCTTTTCTATCACTTTGCTGTTTACTCCAATTACCTTAGAGTCTAGAACTGTCTCCTTTGTTTCGTTGAAATCCAAGACCACATTTTCCACAATCTCAGTTCATTTTTATTTAAAATTAGAATCTGTTGACTTGATGGCTTTTAGACATCTTTTTTTTTCTTTAAGCAAAAGTGCTAAACATTGGTCCAGATGACAATAAACAGAAAGCAAACTACACACACCGAAGAAGGCACAGTGGACTTTCTCTACTATCCCTCCTTGCAACCAAATGACACCAAAACAGAAATACAGGAAGGCACAACAAAAACACAACAGCAAGAACTATGTCTGCAGCTCACAAACAAGAAACACAGAAACAGACACAGACAAACACACAAACAACCATGAGGCATTGGCAGGGAGACCGGCATAAGACAATAGGGACCAAACACACTCACAGATAGAAGCAAGAGGGCTGTAGCACAAATCTACAGCATGGATTTCAAGGATTCAGCAATGTAGAGCCAAGTTTCCAAAGTATTTCCTGGTGCTCCATTTATGCAAACCGTGGTGAGCCAATGTTTAAGACATCCAGAAAGGAAAGGATCCATGTACAAACAGACAAGTCATGAGTTGGTTTCCAACAGGTTGCAATCATGGCACGTTTTTGACTTTTAGAGAGCTGAAGAGCTGACAGATCATTCAGAATCAAAACATTGACAGTCACAGGTACGGTATTATCAAACAGTGCAGATATTTTGGATGCAGTTTTGTTTCAGAACTGAACGAGACATCTCATTTGTTTCTCAGGGTAGAAGAAAACAGATAAAGCACTGAGAGGAATTAAATCTCTAGATAGGCTGACGGTAGTGAGATTGCAGACTTGAAAACACGGACTGACAAATGAGGCAACCTTAATTTAGTTGGGCTAGCAGGAAAAGTGTGTTCAAGGCCCTGTGTCAACAAGCACCCGCCTTACTGAAGCCCTGATGTTCAATGGCTCACCCTGTAATCTGACCTGCCTGGGGAACCAAGAATTTTCCTACAGGGATTAATAAAATGTTAAATTATTTATGACTCAGCTCCCAAGAAAGACACTCTGATTGATAAACCAATACACCTGGTGGGATGTCTGTCATCAATCCCATCCTTATTTTTAAACTATCCTTCTCAGTACACAGAACATGAGAGGAGTAGTTGCTCTGTAATGAGATGCATTTTCCAGGTGATGGGTGAAGAGCACAGTAATGATGATGGCATTTGCCAATTAACCATGCAGGGATGGTCTGAGGGCAGATGCTATTAAGTTGCAAGATGGGAAGTGTAGGATTGTCAGGGTATCCCTGTTTCTGCTAAATCAATTTTGACTTTTTAAAGACTCCCTATCCCCCAATTTGGAATCACTTAAGTGTTGGTTATAGGTGCTATAAATAAACGTTGCTTGCTTGCTTAGTACACCTATTAATTATGTCCCTTGTCTTTTTGTTGAGCTAACTCAAGTTCTCATATATCCTCTATTCTTGAGTGCTCAATTGTAAATAACAGTCTTGTATTTCAGTTCTTTAAAGGAGAATTCCGGTCATATTCAACACGTAGCTCTGTTGTTTGGAAATTTGGAGTGCTGTCAGTAGAGAGAAAAATTAAAAACAATAGGCACTGACTACACTGAGTTATCAACATGCTAGCATTAGCACCCAACAGGCTTAAACAGGGCAAGTTTTAAACATGTTTTTAGCCTCCAAACATGTTCAAAATGTCATTAAAAGTACCTACCCATGTGCAGTGATTCCTTCCGAGTGAACACAGTGAATCTGACTGCTGTAGATGTGAAAGTAATGCATGAAAGTTGTGCTAATTCAGCTCTGTTTGTTTCCTACACACCCAAACAACGTAAAACTTGGTCAAGTCTGAAATCCATCCGACTAACAGTCTGAGAGATATGCAGGTAACACACAGACAGACAGCAATTTATGGATAAAAAAAATTACAATTAACTGTTTCAATTACATACATATCTGATGTTTTAGTTAAAAACAGCATTCTGGAAGGTTTTCAGCAGATTTATTCTGGACAAAACTAATTAAAGCAAGATTAACGGTAGAGGCTTTAATTTTAATATGCAGATCTGACAACAGGTCTGATAAGTGCAGTATTTTCTAATGTTAGACCACCACCTATGGACAGGTCATGATGCTTCCTCTGCCGATGCTTCTGGCCATTTCAGCAACGATCTGAGAGAATAATTAGTTCATGGAGTCCTGAGCTGATTATTGACAATTGAGCTTTTCTTAAAATCCACCTTTGATCTTATTCAGAGAGGAAGGCACGGCAGATCACTCCCCTTTCATGACCAATTAGACAAGTGTTCCGCTGGTTGATGCTCATTAGGCTGTACTCTCAGGAGTGCAGTTTGGCGTGGGTGCGTGCCTGTTAGCATACTGTACCTTTTTCAGTTTAGTGATCAAGTGCATCTTATCAAAGTTATGATTTAATGTGATGGCAAGAAAAAGGTTGTGTTTGATGTGGGAGAGCAGCCATGATCAGTGATCAGAGAGAAGATGTGACCAGAGCAACAAAGGACTTAACTGTTGCTTCAACAACATTTCAATAACTGTAATTCATTGTGAAGTCATTTTCAATGTAACTACACATTTAAATATGGTCATTGGTCATGGTTACCCTAGCAGTGCTTAATTATAAAAGAAAAGTTACTTTCAACTGCACTAAGCTCTGATCACTCCTTCACTCTTTATTTCAAAAAATCAAATCGATGGTATTTTAGGTGTGGTATATTAGCGCATGAAAAATTACCCAGGCTATTGTGTTACCCCTTTGAGCACAGAAATCGCACACTGCATTCATTTTTTACTGTATAAAATTTCTACATAGAGGCAGTTGCTTTTGTTTGGCTAATCTCAAAATGTAAAAGATTTTGCTGAGATGAACATTAGATTATATATTTCAGCTCCTTTTTTGAACTGTAAACAAGAAGAGCATTCCTATCAGTGTTTACACTTTAAGATACTATATATTGAATATCTAAAAAGCTTCTCTTTTATCTAAAAAGCAAGGCCCCTGAAGCCTAAAATGTGATATATCATTTTTTTACACTTGCAATAAATGCAGTAAACCTTAATTTTAAACACAGACCAAACTTACTGCATTGTTAGTCAAAAACTCTGCAGTACGGTTACATGAAAACCATCCGTATCACTATCAATCTGACCTTCACTGTACGGTTGTAATCACTGTCACTTGTGCACTTTTGACTGTCACTCATTCAAAGTCGTTGTTGATAGCTAACTTTTCCAGACATACAGCAGATTTCTTTCAGAATTGTAAATGTTGTTCTGTCTATCTGTCTGGGAGTCACTTATCCTGGTGAGTGTCACAGTCTCCAGTCTTTATTGAGATACACTCAGCATTAGTAAATACAATGCTATTTATAAATTCACTGTCTGAAAAGGTAGAACAACTTTAAAAAGTGCCATGGTTGTTGGAATTTAGGGAAAGAAGGGAGAGGATAGATCCAAGTTTTCAACTTGTCAGAAATCCTCCCCATTATGACAAAAATAGTTTTTTTGTCTCTGTAGCAAGTATCGTACCATGGCAACGATGTCCCATTGCTATGGAAACACAACCTTATACCATGTCCTTATCATATCTGTTTATGATTAAGGTACCTTCACTGCAGCTGGAGGTAGGTGTCTGTGCTCACACTGAAATAGGACATACTGTAGTACCTGTCATAAAACATGCTTAAGCTATTGTTAGTTTGACTTTACAAACCACACTGCAGCTCAAACTGTATAATGTTATTGTTTTTTAAGTGTGAAAGCTCTCTCTGTTCATTTCATCCATGCCTGTTTGTTAGCAACATATTGCTGAAATGTCAATTGGATTTTGTTCGTTGAATAGAAAAGTTGATCTGGGAATGACCTTGCCATCAGTTGATTAGTGTTTTTTATCATGCATGATTCATGGTCTTTTCAAGGTTTTGGTCTGAAAATCTCCCTTTTATAGATGTGGTAGTTGTACATTTTATACATTTTTCTGTGTTGTTGGGGTGTAAATGTTTTTGTTACATAGCACATAGCATCAGTGGCTTCTCAACAGTAAACTAGAAAAATCCCATCTCATTTTATCTAATCAGATTATTTGTCTTGTGTATCTAGTTGACTGATCTAGGCAAACACATTTTAGCACTGAAGGACTTTCTGTAAATGCCTTGCTAAAGGGAAGTACAGGGGGTGAATGAATGATGAATGAATGATGAATGAATGATGAATGAATGATGCATTCCCTGCCCTAAGCAACCACTCTTGGTAGTACAATAGGACAATTGTCTGCCTGAGGAAGATCTTGTAGATTGAACCGTAGCCTTTATGTAAAAGAGATATAAATAATTTATTTGGAGCCAAACAGTGTCCTTTGTTCCTAAGAGATAGGACAACTGTCATTAGGTGTTAAATGAAAACAACAAACTGGTTATTTAGATGACCCAATGTCTCAATCCTCTTTCTGAATCTGAAGCACACTCAGACACCAACAACAACAGAAATGAAAAACAGTAGGAAAAACTGCAGTGGAGTGTAACAGATTAATAACTAAAAAGTTGTTTTACCCAAGTCATGGCAAACAAGACTGATGTCATCATTAGCCCTGAACAACAACATAAGATAAAGCAGTAGTTTGGACTACGGAGACTCACTATACTCAAGACAGCCACATTGTCATCTCCAGTTCTCTCTAAATAAACAATCAATATTTTATATATATTTGTATTACATTGTCCGTAGCTTCTTCTCTCAACAAAGTATTGTGGTGCATGCATAAGGAAGCATTAGTTTAAGTATGTTCATAATTCAAGAGCAGTGAAATTTCTTCTGATTTTAAAATGTGTCGGGATTTTAAAACGCATAATCTCAGCATTTCTTGGTGCTTTGGAGCCTCTATCAACAGCACTAAAATCAGCTTTTAATGCTAACAATATACATGAGGAGGGTCTAGAGTGATGTTTTTTCAAGCCATTGCAATTAAAACTTGGGGCGTTTTTAAACCAACACAGTAGTTAGTTTGCTCTGCTCTAAATCAGTGGATAAGTCAGTAAACTCAAAGCATTTACTTCTTGTTTTAGTTTTTTTCCCCACCACACAAACAGATACATGCAGACCAAAATACACCACAAAAAAAGAGGGAAAACATTTACTCTACTCAGTGGTTAGATGTGTCCGGAACAGGAACAAGACAGTAAACAAGAAGAAGGTCCTGAAGAAGGTCCTATCTGCCGGAATATCAAATACTTTGTTGCCAGTCCAAATCAGTTCTGCATGTTGTTCTCCGGACACAACCGTGGATTTAGCTCATCTAACCATTTAGCTCAAATTTGCAAAGTACGGCTTGTAATCGGGTCAACTGTCAAATCTCGTTCACACCAGAATTCGTTTGTGACCAGATTGAAATCAAAAGGGTCTCAATGGAGAAATGTTCATCCTTCAAGTCTATTAACACACAGAGGGTCCTATCTGGCACCCGGCGCAGCTCGGCGCAAAGCCTGACGCAAGTGTCTTTGCTATTTTAAGACCGTCCAGCACCCACGTCATTTAAATAGCAAATGCACCTGTGCAGCAGGCTGGTCTTACAGGGAGGTGTGTTCAAGTGAATCCTCCTATTTTCCGCCGTCAAACTACCAAAAATGGATTTGGACATGCCCTAAATGCACGTGCACTGTGCGCTTGACGCCATGCGATTAGATCGTTAAAATAGGGCCCTTAAAGTCTTCCCAAAACTTGATCCTCTTTTCTCTCTGACACATTCTACATTCTAATGTAGGTTTGCAGTAAGCTTAAATGCAACATAAGATCCGAATTCATAGACAGGGGCACCTATTTAAAATAAAACTAGAAAACGGAATGACCAGAGAAATGGAGATATGAATATAACTTGTCGATTTGATTTAGTCTACAATTTAATTTCCATGTTAAAAAATAAGCTTCTTTGCCTTAAAAAAGGACCTAGATTCGGACATTTCTGGAACAATTTAATGCCCATAGTCATTGACATGAATATTGCCACTGCAGAGGGCACAGGGAAAGACAGGGAAGGGGTGGAGGAAAGGTGAAGGGAGGCATGAAAATCTAAGACAGTCTATTATCACGTCCCAGTGCGTGGGATTTCTGCTTTGGAATTAACAAATGCTGATACAATGCAGGTTGTCCCTGTACTGTAAACACCTTGACAGTAGACTTCATTTAGCGCTCATAGCCAGAGCCCGTTTACTATATGTTTGCACTTGTTTGCCTCATGCTGGTAAAATAAGGAACTGCAACCTAATTTCAGTGCTTAAGTTGTACATAGACAGCTCTAGCGGTTCACATACGCATTGTTTGATTTGCAAGATCTCGCAAATGAAAATAAAGATATCGCAAAACAAAGTCAAGATCTTGCAAAAGTGTTTGTCCCCAGTACATTTTTCTTTTTTTTTCTTTAGCAACACACTTAACCAGGATATAGTATCTGGAAATAGGATTGATCTAACCATACCATAACCATAAATATGGCAGTACAGAAAATGGTAATATCATCATTTTTGTAATGGTTTTAAATCAGAATATGAATGCTTAATTGAACCCCATCAGGAAAAAATGCAGTTCTTTATAGTCATATTTAAGGTTAAAAAAATAAGAAAGAAGAAGAAAAAAGATATATACAAGGTTGTCCTGCTCAGTTTTAAGTCAATGACAAACTTCAAAGTCCTTAGGTTCCAAGACTTGTTGAGTACAATACTGTGTATACAACTCATCCAATGTCTTTGAAAATAGTTCAAAGTATCTAACACACACACACACACAAACACACACACACACACACACACACACACACACACACACATGCACATTAACACATGCAACCAAAGAAAGGTTGCAAAAGATGAGATTGTTGCATAGACCAGGCAGACATCAAAACAAGCAACAGAGGACAGGAGGGGCAGTCAGGGAGGATTGTGGGGAGGAAGATGAGAAGACGAAGAGTAGAAAGAAACAGACAGAACAGCTGGAGAACATGAAGAGCAGGAGGAGACGCTGTGACTCACAAGAGTCCCCATTTCCTCATGGGGTTATAGTTATAGTCACAATACAGACTCAGTTTCAAAAGTAGTCTCACAACCTCAGTACAAAACACACACACACACACACAAAATAAACTTTAAACCTTAACATTATTATGATGAATCAATCAAAACTCCAGATATCACTTTAACCATCTATGTACAGTACATATACTCCATTATCGATGGATTGACGTTTTATGTAATACACATCTCATTTGTGCTTTCCCCCATTATAAACAGCTGTTTCCATCCTGTAATTACACATCTAACACATGTTAAAAACTGTAACTGTAATTAAACTAGAAGGATATAATAATAGTACATCTTGTATCCAGTGTAAAGAAGGGTTTAAACAAATATGTAGACCATAATGTGCAGTAGATAATATTCATATTAAAGGAGAATTCCAGTTGATTTCAACATGTAGCTCTGTATTTTTTTTAATCTGTAGTGCTCTCAGTAGCAAGAAAGATGAAAACAATCGGTGCACTGTACACCGAGTCATCTTCCTGCTAGATTTTGCACCCAACATGCTTAAACAGGCTTAAGGCTTAAGTTTCTAGCATGTTTTTAGCCTCTATACATGCTCAAAATGTCCTTATCAGTGCCTAGCCATGTGCAGTTATTCCTTCCAAGTGAACACAGTGAATGTGACTGCAGTAGATGTGACAGAAAGGCATAAAAGTTATGTCATTTGACTAGTGTGGACTTCACCGGAAAACATGAAAAATGAACAGAAGTCTGTGCACTGGCTGAATTAAAACAACTTTTATGCCTTTCTGTCACATCTACTGCAATCAAATCCGCTGTGTTCACTTGGAAGGAATAACTGCACATGGCTAGACACTGTTAATGACATTTTGAGCATGTTTTCAGGCTAAAAACATATTTAAAACTTGCCCTGTTTGAGCCTGTTGGGTGCTAACTCCAGCAGGAGGATAACTCGGTGTAGACTGCACCGATTCTTTTCACTCCGAATAAAAAAAAAAACAGAGCTACATGTTGAAATCGAATTGGAATTCTCCTTTAAATACTTAAGAAAATGATCAATTCTCAGAGAATTTTATACCTCAGTATTTGAAAAATCCTCACTACGACATAGTTTCCTTTTGATTTTTTTTTTTAACCTTTTGTTAAATAGTATCTGTACATATTTGGAGTTCTTGTAGTTTTAATAACTTGCCTGAGGAAATACATCTAACCACAGACCAACATGAAAAACCTTGCTTGGTGACAGCCTATAGCAAACAAATACACACGTCCTTTTTTCTCCTTATCCCTGTTTTTTTTTTTCACAATCAAATCATCTGTTTGCCTGTATAGCAAAAATGTTCAAAGAACAACAGCTCTGAGTATGTAGTCGGCTGTACATTACATAATAAACTTAGTTTATGCACCACATGTAGCAGTGAGCGATGAACAAAGAGAGATGTGAAATTGAGTGAGATCAAAAGAACCAGAGAAAACAGCACAAATCTAAAATGAAAAATAGGAGGTTGCATGGAACAAGGTGGAGCAGAGTGATAACTCATTATCAACAGAGAGGACATGCAGAGATAATTGCATACGGAGGGAGCGGACCACCTCCCTGCTCCCTGTCCAGGGGTTCATATAAAGTTGCATAAGAAAGATACCGGGTGAGAAAAAAAAAGTAATTAAATTAAATAAACAGTAAAATTGTGTTTCCCAAATGTCCAATACGTTTACATTTAAGGATAATAAACCTACAACGGAATCTGTTCCAAATCAGAAAGGAACTAAAGGACTTTGAGGAAATAAATAACCCGCTGCTTTGAGTTGAGGATGGGGTTCGTGTCATATTATAGATGGTTACAGATGGTTTATTAGTTCATGAATATTCTGTGATTGCAGTGATTCGTAAACGAAGCACACCCAGCAGGTCTTGCAGCTTCACTGCATTCTGATCTACGGAGGCTGTCATTGGCGGAGAAAGAGTTATCTCAGTCACTCAGATGTGAAAGGTTGAATTTCAAAACATCAACAATAAGGTGGGAGAGAACCTTTGAATTTGAACGTGCTGTAAAGAAAATTCTAATTACGGAATCTGTTTTGGTGAAAAAATTCTGCCGTTTGCTCTCATCTTTTGAAGAAAGAAAGAAAGGAAACTTTATTATTCATCACATTTAATCCTACAGTACAATTTAGTGAAATTCAATCCGTGCACTTTACCCATCTTAAGCGCTGGGAGCAATGGACAGCTACACACAGTGTCTGGGGAAGAACTTGGAAATCTGGGGCTTGAGGAATCCCTACTATGTCTCAGTAGTTTTTCAGAAAGTACCACTCACATAATATTACACTCTCTAGCTTTCCACCCTTCTCTATTTCTACGTTTATCTAAATTCTTAGAATTAAGACTGTTGTTCTGCGGGTTTAAATGTTTGGCTGCAGACTTGAAAAGATAACAGGCGGCTGCTTATTTAGAGATTCAGACTTTTTAATCTCCTAAAAGGTGTCATGTTTAATCCTAAAAACACATGTGATTATTAGCTTTCATTAGACAGATAAATATCAAGAAATTTACTATAAAGATTGAGAAATTGGCTCAAAACTAATTTGGTCTTACTTCATGTTCATGTTTCAGGTTCCTGCTTTGATTATTGGATAAAGTACTGAGCACTGAAGTGATGGAATGAAAAGAGAAAGCAACATGAAAGGAAAAAAGCAAAACAGAAAAGGAAAGAGTAGGATGGCTAAATGGATAGAAAAAAGGGGAGGGGAGTATTGGTTTGGATCTTCCAGTGATGCTGACAACATCTAGCATACTAATGACACCGCCCCTCTGAGGGATCTGAGCTCTAACATTGCTGGGTGACATTGGCTGAAAGTCACCATGGAAATCAGGCCTGTGGGCGGTGTGTGTCTTTATTTATGCCCTCCAGGACGCCGACGTAAAATCAGATGTTTGTCTGCATGCTGCCTCTGAGCCGACTGTCAGCCCTGTGTTTACCCCAGTGACTGAACCTGGATTTAGATAAACACACATCCTCACACGCTCACACATACACCTCTCCATATATTATTCAGCCTGTTATTCAGTCTCTTCTCTCAGCTCGCTCAATCAGGTGTGTTTTTCAGGCTTTAGAAAACACAGGATGCAACCAGCAGAGGGGGAAAGAATGACAAAAAAGAGATGTGAAGCGGTGATAATGTCTTAGGAAGTAAAGTAAATTTCTCACAAAATTAAAACTAAGAAGGACAATTTTCTATATATATATATATTATAACATATCACATTGTAAGTGCTCCAGGGGATGAAATTAATTCCAGTCAACAGCAGGATGTCAGATTTATCCGTCTGCCAGCCGCTGTAGCAGATAACCATTAGTTTCTATTCAAAAAATGCCAGTTATGTATTCAGTATATGAGAGTGGTTGTTACATTTTGCAGTTCACAGTAAGTGCAGCTGGTGGTTGAAGGGTTTCTCTCCCACTAACAACCAGTTTGTGGGTGAGATGACTGTACTTTGGGATTTTACAGCTTTTTATACACAGTTTTGCACATTGCAAAAAGCACTATGGGAAAACTTTAACGCACATTCCAGTACATACAATTAAAGCCTGTCAGAGAATGTACAGCATTGAACCTTCTCCAGAAGTTATGAGGGCCTCGCCTCCATAGTGGATGAATGACAACAAAAAGAAAGGCTGTAATCTTAACACCTCTTTCTCATTAATCTTTTTTCAACCTGCACCAGAACGATTTTAACACCCAAAACATCCAAAAAGATTTTTTTTTTTCTGCAAAGTGTTTATTTTGTAACATCTTTTTTGCCTTGTAACATGACAGTGCTTTCTTTAAGTGGAATAGTTTGTACTATACTGTAATACATTTTAACGTCAATCATTTACGCGTTTGGCAGCAGTTAAATCTGCTTTATGCTGAATTTGTCTTTAATCATGCTTTCCCATGACTCATAACAGCAGCATCACATTGATTATTAGTAAAATGAGCTTCGTCTTCAAGGCTGATTGCCTTGTCATGGGCCGAAGGCTGCGTAGCCACCGGGCTTAGCTTTGATGTTCTGTTGTGCTAATAGCTTTTTAATGAGCTGTAAGTCACATCCACATCCAGTTGCTCCAAAGCATGTTGTGCCTAAGCCAAAACAAAGGGTATATAGAAAGTAGAATACATTATCATAATTTTGACATGAGTCACATTGTTGGTTATGTGATTTCAAAGATGAACAATCACAGGCATTACATTTACTGTATTTAAGCCAATATATTTATATATCATTTCAGCTAACTGACGTCCTTTCAAAGCTTATAAGTAGTTGGTTTAGCACTTCACTACAAATACATGATACATCATGTATGCATTAGACAGGCCATTTTTTAACCCTCGTAATGTCCTCCTGAATGCCATACACCTTATGTCCTCTGGGGTCAAAATGACCCCACCTGGTTTGACTGTTATTTAAAGTATACAGTATACATTGTCAATCAATTCTGTATTACACCTTTCGTCTTACTTCAGTTCAACCACTGCACATTTTTCCCTTTGTTTTGGAGTTAGAGCCAATAGACCTTACATAAAAGTATACCCTGTTTTTGAGTGCAAAATAACATGAAACTATGAATTACTTTGACCTAATATTATTTTGACTATTTGACTTATCACAGAATGGAATGTCAATGTTTAGTGAGGATGCTATTTTTGAGTCATTTGAATTTTTTTAATAACAGTCCATAGAGTCCATTTACCTAATTCTGTTTTAAGCCTTTAATAACAACTTCATTCAAACACATAAACACCATTTTGTTAAATTTGTTTTGAAATTTAAGGCCAATTAAATTCCTGGGAGGAATGAAAGACCAGATCAATGTTTTGTCCTTTTTTATTTTGTTTAGGAATATGGGGGCAATTTTGGGGCATTTTTAGGCCTTTATTGACATGACAGCTGAAAACAGGAAAGAGGAGAGAGGGGGGGGAATGACATGCAGCAAAGGGCCACAGAACGTAGTCAAACCCGGGCCCGCTGCGTCGAGGAGTAAACATCTATATGTGGCTGCCCGCCCTACCAACTGAGCTATCTGGGTGCAAATGTTTCCTCCTTTGACTGGAGATAATCTTCTATCTTAGCTGGGTCGGTCCTCTTCCTCACTGATTCTTTCTCATCAGTTGATTCTTCATCTTCAACGTAATAGATGCAGTAATCCACTTCTGACACTTCCACTATTTCTATTACAGCTTTAGATTCTACCTCAACCGTTGATTCTTCATCTTTATCATAATTAATGCACTGCTGCAAATCTGATACTTCTTCTATATCAGCTTAAGGTTCTACCTAATTATCAAGTTAATCCGTTTCCTTCAATTCATACTCATCTTCCATTTCTGCAGCAGGCAATGTGGGGGCTTCTTCAGAGGACAAAGTAGTGTGCGGTCTGTATGCTGGATCAATCACCTCCTTATTATTTTCCCCCTCTTCGGACCCTGAACCCTCTTCATCAGTTGATTGATCCTCCTCATTATGTTCAGCAATGTCCTCCTCGTCTGTCTTGACTTTCATATTAACAAATATCTCGCTGGCCTCCTGTGCAGTATAGAGCTTCTGCCTCCTCATTGTGCTCCCTGTCTGCTTCAAATTATTCACCTGATATGTTATATGATCTGGACAGACACAGGGATATAAACTGCAGCTACACTTGTTTGGCAGAGGTACATGTATACACTTTGGGTTCAAGGAAACTTGGATGTTTTTACCTTACGTAGATAGACTACCGGTAAGCTATTTTATAATGTGATAAGATAGAAAAAAAATATTAATATAAGCTCTCATGCACTTCTGTATAGCTTGAATTTGAAAATGGTCAGTGAAAATATTAAGTACAGTTAAGCAGTAAAAACTGCAAAGCAAAACGTTATAGTCCTTAAAATATCTTCTGCATTGAGGGCATGTGCATACTGTACTGTAGCTGAGTAGCATGTGTTTGCTTGTCGGAGTGCGTGAGAGGTGGAAATATGTGAGAAAGACACAAAGCTAGGTGTGGAAGAGAGAGAGAGAGAGAGAGAGAGAGAAAAGAGTGAGGGCGCAATATGTGGTGTGTCCGCCTGCTGTGCAACAAGCTGCGATCAGTGAAGCTAATGCGAAGAGGAGGGCAGAAGGAAAAGCCTGGAAGGAATAAAGATCAATCAGGAAATGTGAGGATGTGAAATAGAGAGAGGCAAGAAGAAGAATGAGATGGAATGAGAGAGAGAGAGAGAAAGAGTGAAGAGAGGAGGAGACTGTTTAGTGTGTACAGGCTGAGTGGGGAAGTGAAATAGACCGCTGTTAAGCGACTCAGTGAGCGCTGTGATCAAGACAGAGAGGAGAACAGGAAATACAGGGAAAGTGACAGAGTGTGCTTTGATTGACACACCCATCATCATAAAAGAAAAGAAGAACCTGGCCATTTTTCTTCCTTTTTGATTAATGTATAATTCACTGATATCTTCTGATTTGAGAAAATCACTCTATGAGAGGGGGTGAATTGGTTTTCCCAACTCATTATCTCAAAGCTTTTTGTTTTACATATCTTTAAAAAATGACGTAACGAGGTGCAATCAATGCTGTAAATGTTCTTTGTGGGATTGTGGACGCTCGGTTGGCGGATGCTTGGATTGTTCTGTCAAACTAGGCTCCGATTCTTGTTTTAACATCTTGGCTCAGCTTCTTTCTCTGTGAGGTAGGTTTTCTGTTATCACTTGAGAAGGAATCAGAATCAGAAAGTGCATGGCAGAAATTTATTGCAGATATATTGTTGTAAGTAAACTGTTAAAAGATGAAGAGATTTGAGGAATGTCTAGGGGTTGGAGTTGATAAAGATATAAATCATATGTAATAAATCAGTGAATTTTCTTCATGCAAGTAGCGCTTATGTGCTTATTGACCCCTTGGGATCTTAGAAGACCCCTCCAGATGAACCTCTTATCTTTATGGTGTAAAATCTGAATGTGGTGTGTGATCACAAGTGTTAGATTAAGTGCTAAAAAGAAACACATTTCCTCTATCCTCTTTCCTCACATTGCACTGTCACATTATAAACTAACTAAAGCTACTAAAACAAAATCAGTCATTGTGCACTTTTCTCTCCCTCTTCTCCTCGAGCTTCCCTTGATTGAAGGGGTCAGTGCAAATCTAAAACGCCAGATGTAAGCAAAGGAATGTGCCTGGGCATTAATGTAGGTGTAAAGGTTGTTGGAGGAAAAGTGTATCAGGAATGACATGGGAAAGAAATAAAAGAGGGAAACATGCCGGGAAGGAAGGTTCTTTGGTCTTTCTCACATTTTTTGTTTGTTTTTATGTTACACGTTTCATTTTACAAAGACATTAAAAGCAGAAGAAAAAAAAATTAAAGAACTACTGTAATAAATGAAATCTTTAAACTCAACTTTTTATCAAAAACCCATATATTTGTGGTTGTGTTTTTAGTTTTTTTTTTAAGCAACTCCAACAGAAGCCTACAATAGTTACATCCAGAAAGGGTCATCGTATGAAACGTTTGCATATAAAGAACATTAAACAAGGTTAAGTGCTGTTTTGGTTTGGGCCAACAGTCTTGTGTAGTTTTTAGCCAGTTATTCAGACGAATTAGCAAAGGAAAATTGCTTCATACACTGTTTCATTTAACTGAGTGTCCACTTGTTCATTACATTATTATCATTTGTAGAAAATATGTGTGTTATATTGATGACATTTTAATTTCTACAAGCGGATGACCCTCTATTGTCTGTAAAACCGTGTTACGTGTAATGTGATCATTTCTTGCATGCCTGTTGTTTTTCCTGGGAAGGACCTATGAGACATTTTCAGGGAATTGACATAAGTCGTTTGAATGTTTCTCTATTTTGCTGTATCAATCAAGGATGGCAGCAAAACCAGAATATACCTATGTTTCGAAATGTAATAAAAACCCATGACGTCGTCGAAGACCAGATTGCAGATTGTCTGCAAATAAGCATTTTTGTCACGCTGCAAAAAAACAAAAACAATTTGACCTCTTTACATTTAGCCTATTCCTCTGAATGACAGATGATAAAAAATTATCTCCAGCATGCACGCTAACGCTGAATGGTTTGTGGCCATGCATGTGGAGGTGCCGACATTTTGAAACTACAGTGGTTTAGATGCTGTCAATTAAGCAGCATGTGTGTGAACTGCAGGGCAGGCCGAGGGTTGTAGAGGAAGCATTGACATTTATATGTGCAAATGAGTGGACCTTTGTTAAATTCAGCATTAAAGTTTATGCAAGGGGTTAATACATAGACTGTATAAGTGAAGCCAAAAAACCTTGATCGTCCCCTGGTGGCTGTTTGCAGTATAGGTCATTGATCCCGGCCCTCTTTGTTAGCGGATGGGAAATTACAAGTGCAAATCAAAGAAATTATTCCCAAACATTCCGGTGGTTAATGGTAAATTAACTAAATTAATGGTTCCGGCCATTTAGGTAGCTTTTATCACGCTAATGTGTGTTTAAGTGTTAATTTTTTTGATAATTTTCTTTTTTATAAGTTATTTGATGCTATAAAAACGTGGTGAAACGTCGCGATTGACAGCTGACAGTGATTTTGGTTTGAAGAATATACAGATTGAATTTTGAATTCAGATTAAAGGTTTAGGATTACATTTTTGACTTAAATAAGGTTTATACTGGCAATACGCTCCTAATTAAATCCAGTCAGGTATATGCTGGGGGGCGAATTTCAGTCTTCTTTGTTAAAGTGAAATGACTACACTTGAATTGTTGCATTTGACAAAGATACTGCAGCTGTATCTAATTATAACTAAAGTATCTCAGTAACAAGTTACTGCAAAGGAAGTAGTTTTGTGCACAACATTTACATGGAGTAGACTGCTTTGCTACTGAGAACGATTATCTGAAGATTATTCTTCACTGACTGCCTGCTTTTAAGCCAAAGGTGTACATGCGTCATTTTGAGGGGTTTAATTTGCTTGAATTTAAGTTTGTATGACATGGCTGCACTGTTTATATTAAAAGGCAGGGCAAAACACCAGTTGCCATTTCCTTCTCCTGATTGTAACTTAACTGTCACTTAATCTTTCTTCAAAAACTCTCTGACCGGGTGTGTCTTCTTTTCAAGCCATTCATGGTGCACTCATTCATGGTGCACTCAAGTGTACAAACAGAAGTTAGGTGAAGAATGAAAAAAAAGAGAATTTGAGGTAGACGTTCAAATCCTGCCTACTTTCTCACCTCCGCACACCTGGCCAACCCCTGTGTTAGTTTGTCATGTTTGTCAGATTGTCAGTTCCTGGAAGGTTACAAAGATTGTTGAATGCAGCCTATCCGAATTGTGATGTTCAAAACCTGTAGAAAAACCAACCACTGTTGTTATTTTTCTACTGAGGACAATATGTAATTGATACAACAGACTACAAAAGATTAAATTTTTATAGTGCAGCTTTAGGGTTGTTTGGCTTAAAGCAAAGAAAACTTACAAGTCATAAGTTTTTCAACTTTTATCAAAAGACAAAAAAGCCTAAGAAAACACTGTGTGAAACAGGTTCTAAACATTGACTTAGCAGCAGCTGAAGCTCCAGGCAGCATGCTCCACAACCATCAGTGTATCAGAGCCAGCTGAACTAAAAAAGCTTTTTGTTTAGAACAGAGGTTGTCTCTTGGATTGACAGGGACAACAAGCGACATCATTGTTTGGCATCTCTTAAATGGCTGAGAGAACGCTAAATCAATCAGCCTCAGGAAGGATTGTCATTCGCATTGGGTTACCGATGGCAGGTTGCCAGCTATGGGTCAGGGAACAGACTTACTCAAGGAAACGGGGAGGAAAGGAGTGAAAAGAAGGAGAGGGAGCAGGCCCGACTTATTTGATTTGCTCAGGAAAGTGATTACACCTTCCACTTCCCAACAAACCTCCTTGCCTGTCTGCATGTAAGCTGCAGGATGACGCTGACACACCTTGCCAGGGTGTTCCTCTTGGCTGCTTTTACAGCTTTAGTTGAGAGCCCATCAGAGCTTTTAAGTGCAATCACTTTACCTTGTGTAGCAATCTGTTTATGCTGCACACTCAATTTCCTTGCATTGCCAATTGCAAGGTGTGTGTGCGTGTGTGCGTGTGTGTTTGCGTGTATGTGTGTGTGTGTGAGCACATCTGTACGGGATCTAGAAATGACTGATGGAATTGGACGGAGGTGGAGTGGCGATGATAAATCAATTAGAGTGCGCAGGACATTTAGGCTAATTAAGGTGACAGCAGGGATGATGTCCCACTCAGCGATGACTCAGTCCTTGGTGTGGGTGTGTACGTGTGCACACATGTGTGTTCTCACTGGTTCCTACTCAGTGGGAGTAATGGTGCATTTTGCCTTTTCTCTGGCTGTTTTGATTAAGAAAATGGAAAAACACTAAGGTCCCTTTTGATTTTAATGTGTGATTGGAAACATTCTCCTTAAAACGAGCAACAGCATTGGTTGCTTAATTAAATGCCTTAAACTACCTAAACTACCTATGTTTGTGTTTCCTGTGATGTAGGACTTTTGTGTCTCAGAACTAAAGGTGGAAGTAGTGTGATGTTGTTATAGTATTCCGAAAGCTGTTAGGTAGAAGGTCTAGGTATATGGTTGGGTCAGGAAAGCAGGCAACTCTGAAACACACAACTGTTACAGTAGTAGCCAACTTTCTAAAGACAATGAATGTGGCTTGATGGCGCTGATGTCTCCCAACTTTAAGTAGTTGTTTTAGATCTTCCTCCAAACTAACCATGACATTTTTTTTGCTTATTCCTAACCAAGAGTTAACACTGGGTCCATTTTAAATAAATGCTGAATAGATTGAAAGCATTAAGTGTAGCACATTTTCAGTATTGCCCCCATTGTGAAATGACGAGGTGCTTTGACCTGTCGTAGAACCCTAACAGTACGAGTAACCACATTTATGTTGTGGGGTTGTCGCATGTTGTCCCATGAACCTGACCTTGCACATCTTAGACATAGCTCAAAAGTCTCCCCTCCACATAGCAGAGACATGGGGAAGCTAGCTCACACCACTAGTACTAGTCTAATTAGCCTGAATGACCATTCTTCTTTTAATGTTTTTTTTATTGTTTTATTTCTCTGTTCTTGTTTTTATCTTAACATGCGTCTACATAGGAGAATACTGTCAAAGAAGCCTAAATTAGCTGTAATTGCTTTGGTTTTTAATGCCACAGTTTTTTCCACTTTGATCGCACTCTTTTTTTGATATACTGTACATTCATTTATTAAGGTTTTAATCCCCAGTTGCACTTATTTTTGTTTCCATTTTTTTAGATAAAGTTAAATTTTTGGGAAGTTGGCCATGGTGTGGAACATGACCTAAGGACTATGAAGAAACATTCATTCAAGAACAATTGTTAAACATGGTCCTTAAGAATTTATGATCTGGAGATGGGAGCTTTCCTGCCTTTAATTTGAGTCACTCATTAAGAGAAGAAAAGCAATCTTACATCAAATCATGAACAATTTTACTTGCAAAACATATGGCTATTTTCCCCTAGTACCCACTCCATCTAGTTACTTTCTAAAATTACCCCGTCATTGCTATCTATTTTATACTCTTTCAGCTGTTATCACACTTTTCTTCTTGGCTCGTTCCCTTACTGTTTTTTTTCTCAGCCAGCTGCCCACTATTCTTCCAGCTGTCATTATTTTCTTCAGGATTCAAGCCCACTCTTAATAGTGGTATTTATTTTCTGTCAGGCACTCTTTGTTACAAACAGAATGGCATGCTTGTAACACACGTTCACAGTTTCAAGCTGCTTGTGAGCGTGTGCTTCTATCGACACTCACAAATCCTTCATTCAGCTGTAGTTATGTACTTCCCTGGTTCCATTGTGTGTTTTGTCCTATTATAACTGGCTAGATACATATTATATTTTATTGAGGCATCAGCTAGGAGTTTTTAGCTTTTTTCATAAATCAACAGTAAAAGCTAGTTTTAATATTCATCTATCTTCAATAGCCCATTTTATCATATTAGGGAAGTTGAACAGAAAATCTTTTGCAAATGTTGAACAAATTTTATTTGTGGAAATTGTTTTTCCTCCTCCAGTCATCAAACTATCCTTAGTTGTTTGACTTTATTGAAGATAAAAAGAAAAAAATAGCCTCTATTTGGCAAGCAGTATATAAATATAATTCTGACTGAAGTGTTTATTTTATTTATCAATGCCTCATCTTCATTCACTACGACAACTGAGATAAATGCATTCACGGTTGAAGGCCATGAGATGCGACTAAAAGCCCCAGACAGTGGTGTAAACGGCGCAATCTCCAAGGGTAGGCTACCATGAACAGCACAGGATAGGATCATAGAGACACAGCATATGAGATGAGATGACAGTAGTAGCCTTCGCGCACCATAACAACAACAAAAACGCTGGTGAATGTGCGCCATAACACATGAAAAAAACACACAAGGGCACTCCCTCCAGGATTTCGCTGCCTTTTTTTGTTGCAGCCCAAAATGCCGGATTTTGCGGGAGCTTTTGGAAAGAATTGCAATAAAAGTTACAATGTCTTTTGTATGTCTTTTGTATGTTTTGTACGTGGGTTTGCTGGGATTGTCGCGAGTAATGAAAATGCGATGGGCGTCCGCGGCTGTCAATCAATATCTTCCAGTCACGCGGGCCCCTGGTTGGTCCAGGCCCGTAACCAACCGCTTACCCGTCTTTCCAATAGTTACGCCTCTGGCCCCAGGAGAAATCCAAAAAGGGAACCTTGAGCTAAGACGTTTTTGTCAAACCACTATTTTCAAGGACAAAAATAAACCTTCAAACTCAATGTATCTTAATGCATTTAAATTTGCCTGTGAATAAATAGCACAAATGTCTAGACATTGGGTAGCACTGGTCCCATTGGTATACCCAAAGTAACAGTTTCCAGAGATTAAATGAAGCCAGGGCTAAATTCCTTCTTCAGAAATCTGAATCCTATTTGTTTTAAGTAAAAGGTTGGCTTTAGGATCCTAGTGGCCTGAGGGTAGAAGCACCTCCTGAGCCTCTCAGTGTTGGCCTGGTGTATCCAGCAACTTGATTGTATTTAAGCTTGTGTGCTGTTTTTATAATAAGCTTGCACATTATGTGGCTATTGTGTGCATAGATGTAGTGCTTGTAATGTTTATTACCACGTAGAGAGAGGCTTTTCTCATGGAGCCTTCTTTATGGGTGTTATGTGTTTTCCGTTGTAAAACCTCCTCTCTGCATCTATCCTGCATTACTATTGCATGTTGCTGTCTTTTTGTCATAAAAAAATATTAATTGCTGAGACCAAACCTTTTAACTGTTAAGTGAACCTGTTTGGTTATCGACTTGTTACCCTATGCAAGTTATCATGGACATGTACTGTATGTTGCCCCCTAATGCTGCTCTGTGATTGATAGTCTGAATGTAATATTGGAAAAGGGTTTGCCTGGATAGAGGAGAACATTTAAGACGCTGATCAATAAGTTTACACCCTTTGAAAAGCCTTTGAAAACGAGAGAAGCTTTTACAAGGCCCTTGGACCAGTCAGGAAGAAAGCCACTTACCAAGAAGGCATTGACTAAACTGATGAGCTCAGTCAGATTCAGTAAGTGCAGTGCTTATTCTGAATATAAATTCACCATTCAACATTTGTCTGTCTCATAAGCCAATCTGTGTCAATGCAGGTGAGATAAACAAAAGCAGCTGTCCATCTGACCCTGTCAAAGTGTCAACATATAGTTAATTGGTATCTCAGTGAGGACTATAAAAGAAAAGATTAAATGGCTTTCACATAGTGTAACAGCAGTTACCACTAAATGCAACAAGGTCAAGGTCAATTTGACATTGAGTCGTTGTTGAAGTGTAGAGAGATTTAGCAAAAATCTGGATTTTGAGGAAAGTGATTGATTGCTTTTGTTTTTCTTTCAACAGCATTGAGAAGTTGTTTGTTAGGAGGTAGATCACTACCAGTCCCACCTAAAGGAAATAATACTAAATTGTATGTTTTAATGAGTCGTTCCATGTCTTTGGGATAACGCATTATTATCCTCAACAGGAACACAACATTAGTCATATTACCTACATTTGTTTTTTTGACAAAATGCTCCGTGTAGCTGGACTCTGTATAGCTGAGGTGTCAGCAGAATGACATGTGTGTGCTGCTGCAAGAAGGTTTGGGGAGGAAGGCTATGTTTACAAATTCTGTCTTCTACTAATACGTAAAAATAGCTTCTATCGCCAAAAACGACAATCTTTGTCCAATTTTAACAAAGTATATTCACTACCTCAACTCAGTGATACCTTAACCTTGGGCGGCTGTGGCTCAGTGGTAGAGCGGGTGCTTGCCAATCAGAAGGTTGGTGGTTTGATCCCCGCCCCTGCACTCATTGTTGAAGTGTCCTTGGGCAAGACAATGAACCCCGAGTTTTCCCCGGTGCTGCGCATAGGAGTGTGAATGTTTATCTGATGAGCAGGTGGCAGCTTGTACGGCAGCCCCGGCCACAGTGTATGAGTGTGTGTGAATGGTGAATGTTTCCTGTAGATGTAAAAGCGCTTTGAGCAGTTGTTAAGACTGGAAAAGCGCTATATAAATACAGCAGATTTACATTTAACCCTTGATATCAATCAAATTGGTGTTGGCATGCTTTGATAAGATATCTTTTTGTTCTTTATTTTATCTTCTTTTTTACTTTATTTTTTTGTTTCTTTTACAAATAAATTTAAAACCACATGCGTCAAATAATTAACTACGAATGCACGTGGAAGTCATAGCAAGGTAATACTACTTTTACCCAAGAGTGGAGACACAGTAGTTGTATTCAAGTTTTTGAAAGCTGTTTCATACCATATTTCATTCATGTCATATTGGTTTTAATGGGAAATATAAGGTACTGATAGAGAACAATATCTTGTGGCTACATGTATTGACACATGCAGGAAAGAGGGCTGTAAATCTATCAAATCTGATATGTTTTCCCCCTTTTGGATCTTTCAGAAAAGCATAAACCAATCCGTTAACTTCCATAAATAACAAGGAGTAATTGACCTTAACCACATTTATTTTAGATGTGGACTTTCCACTGATTTAAACATGAACATTTCTAAGTTGTAAAAACAAGTTGAAGTCTCATTCTTCCACTTTTTCTGCTGTGACATGAATACATACCGTAGCATTATTCATCAGCGTGGAAGTGATAAATCTCCAAAGTAATCCTTGTCATTTGCTGGCACTGAAGCAGACACTTAAAAAATCTCCCCTTTCTTCTTGAGTTTGAGTTTCACCTTTGGGTCATGTCCAATGTGAAATGACTGAGAAAGAAAGCAAGAGAGGGTGGCCAACAAGAAGACATAAATAGTAAGAATAATGTGAAGGAGATGCAATGAGATGATACACTAAATAATATAAAGGAGCTATGTTTTTTAATGTCATGCAAATTGTAAGTTTTGATAATAAGAACTTTGAGCATGAATGGGTTGCACAAAGAAACAGAACAAGCATTGTATTTGTAGAGGTCTTGAAGCCTTGACATGGTTAAAAGACCCTTGCACCTTCCCAGAGCTTCCTCCCATCCTCTCTGCAGCTCACTAATCTGTAGGGCTGGATGGGGATGATGGGGTTCCTAACCTGCCATCAGCCAGCTGCTCTCCACCAGGCTCCAACCCCCCCCCCCCCCCAAAACAGTGGGAAGCAGTGGTGGGGATGCTGCCAGAAAAAACATCACCATAGATTTTCTGCCATAAGAAAAGGTTGAAGAAACGTCACCCTCATGGTCACCCCTAAGGCTTAGAGAGCAGCATGTTGTCAGTTTGTCAGGTAGAGCTACTGAAAATGAAATTTCAAAACTTAGATATTTCTACATGACAGTTGTTATTTGTGACCAAATAAATATTTTTAGGTGGAAAATGTTAAACACTCAAACACTCATGTTCAACACTCATTAGGACTGTGTAAGTGTTGTTTGGTCAGATTTGATTGACATTGGTTCTGTCTGGCTGGTATGATGGATAGGTCTACTACAGAATACTATAGTGGCCATAAGCCTCAGATACTGTTGCCGTGCAAAAGTAACTAGATAAGCATAAAAGCCACATTATGAATGAAAATAATTATGAGCTATTGATGTTGGAAAGAACATGTAGATGCCAAATGAATCCAGCACTGACCACATATTTCAACTGATGAATGTATTTGACGTCTTTATCTTTATGCAAGTAATGGCCCATTTGACACAATTTTAAGCTCAGTGAATGATAATGTGAAATTACATATTCCTTGGGTCATAATTGACTTGACTTATTTTTTATATGTGTACAGGCTTTTGACTTTGTTTTATTATAACCACATTTTCTTGCACAGTTCCTCATTTTCTGTTTTTATGTGATGTTACAACTAGTAGAGTTTCATGCTAATCAAAGTCTTGGTTGTCCAAAATTGTCTGTCTGTCATGTAGACAATTAACTACACTTTTCCATCCTGAACCAAGGAATGACACCCATCATAACTCCTCCAACTACACAACTCAAGATTCTCAGTTTGATACTGTCTGCTGTTTAAGAAAAAAGGACCGATTTCAGGGCCTTTTTTTATATATTCATACGTTCAAAACCGCAAACTTGTGCTCAACAGCAGCTCCTATACTTTGAGTTCTACAGTGCAGTAACTTATGTTAGCAGATTTGGAACATATCTGCCTTAATGTGGTGGCTGGTCTGCCCTCAGGTTGGGATTTATAAGTTTCACTGCATTAAATTTTTTTTTATCCTACTTCCATATTCACAACCCCTATTTCACTAGCTTTACATATCTACAGTACAGCTCCCAAAATCGTCTTTATTCGCTTTAAAGGAAATTAACAATTCTTCTTCTTTTTCAGTATTCCTTTTACTAGAACTTACTACAGTGGCAAAAGGGGACAAAGAATGATTGTTCTGTCAGCTTTTTTACTCATTTATGGGTTTATCCAAACTACTTGGCTACAGTAAAACTATAGATTTTAGGGATCTAGTCGAAATACTCTAGGCTTAAATATTAAATAATAAGTAAGTGGAAATGTTGGCTGTGGTCTAACACGTATCTCCTTTGTGGTTTGCATTTAAACAAACATGAAAAACCAACAAGACCAACAAGACATTATTTAATACATAATAAAAATGATTCTCTAGTCACAGCTTTTCATGTAAAAGGATTTGCTACTTTTTTTCTCTTGTGTGACAGTTAATCAAATAGCTTTTGGTTTTAGACTGTTGGTCGCACAAAATAAGATGTGAGCTCAGATGTCAGATGTTGTTTCAGCTCACGTGATTGTGGCATTTAACTTCATAGTTAAACAAATGTTTCAATAATCAAGAAATAATTAGATTAGATTGGGAATTGTTCAGAAAATTGTGTTTATGATTTGCTGACCTGACTAATTCACTGTACAATAATCTGTAGCTCAATAAGAAACATTTAGAAAGTAAAAATGTTTAAAAAAGTATATATTTAGGACATGATGAGACTCTTTTACCAGAGTAGTGATGTTCCTAATATGTCAATTTTATATAGTTACAAACACATGCTGCATTTCACTGGATTGGTATGGTTTCAACTGTGTTATACATAAAGTGTGTCACTTCTGCTTTCTGGACAAGGAGAGGAAATGTGTTTTGGAGCAAACCAGTTACTTTAGGGTTTTGTATTTTAAACATTCTAATTTATGTTATACTATAAAAGTTGGCATATTAGATCTGAGCACAATAGTACTATATGTTTTAGGTTGGCAAAGAGGTTCATCTTCCTTAAAGAAGGAATATAATTAATAATAACAATATAATTCCTCAAATGTCTTTTTTTTTTCAAAAGTTTTCAATTGACTTAGATGTTAGTTTTTAGTGTTTACAATTATTTTATCTTTGTCTTCCCATTTTAGTCATGGACCACTGACATTGAGTGGTTGGACTGAATAAGCTTTCAACTATGATACCGTGATCAGTTTGATTGTAACTCCCAACAACAATGTGGGAAACTAGATGAGGACAGACTGCTCGCTTGAGAAATATGTTCTCCCGAAATCGCTTTAATGGACAACATGGAACAGGTGTTGCTCCTAAAGGAGGCACAAAGGCAAAAGTCCATTCACCCAAAAAGAGAGCTCCAAACCCCAGGGTAGCACTGGTCATACGGGGTAAAATACATCGTCTATTGCAAGGGTCTGCAGACCACCATGTCCCAGATTCCCAATTTGATTATGGAGGTATTGAGGAGGAGGAAGATGGGCAAACACAGGAGGGCAGAAAGGATCACAGAAGCAGATATCCAAAGGTTATCCCCAGGGCTGAAGCTTATTCTCCAACAGTGTCTAACGGTAAAGGACATGGAGTAGCACCGATGCCGTCATGTGTGGGAGAGGTGGAGCTGAACAGAGAGGGATGTATAAGAATACCATGCACTTTACAGCATAAAAGCTGCAGATCCCCAGTTAATCGGAAACGAATCTCCTTTGAGGGTGAAATTCGGGCGGCACCAGAGCAGATGCAATCACCCCCACACTACAGACCAATAGGCCCAGACATGAATGGAACTAAATTTGCAGGAGCAGCTGGAGGGGATTTTTCTTCACCCCGTATTCGGCCAAAGAGACCCTTTTCTACTGGTGACTGTGTGGACTACAACTTCAACAGAACTCTCCCAGGTACACTGCTGGAAGAGGATGAAGATCAAGAGGAGGCATCAAGTGCTATTATTGAGCACATTCTTAAAGAGTTGAGGGGGATCAATAAGATCCAGGAGGAAATCTCGGACCTCAGGGATTACCTGACCTCAGTTCGAGGGTCAGTTGAGGAAGTGTCATCTTGTGTAGACGCTGTCTTGTTGGAGATTGAGGGCATTCGTTCTAGCAACAAGGCTAGCTCAGGGGTACACGCGGGTACTTGGTCAGGGGCAGGGTGCAAAGATGGACCATCCACCCGCAGAAGGCCCGCTAGTGCTTATGGCAGTTTAGGTGGTGCAATGCCAAAGTCTGCCACAAATATTTTTCCCCAGGTCTGCAATGAGCATCATGGCATCCATGGAGATTTACTGCTATCAAGGGCAGAATCGTCTGTGTCCCCAATTGCTGAATCACTGGATCATCAGGAACTGGAGGAACCAGAGGAAATTTCTGACCATAGCTCGGATATCCTAGTAGGTGCAATAGCAAGAAAGCTCAGTTTCGGGTACTTTGAAAGGCAGGATGGTCAAAGCTGTCCAAGCACTAGCTCCTTGTCTTCTGGTCATAGTGAGTCAGACCTAGAGAGACCATCATCTAGCCAGGGAAGGAAGCAGCAAAGAGCTAATGATGTGGAGGAACATTGGTCTAACACTGTTCCACCAAACAGTGCCTCTGGGCAATCTACATGGCATGGAGAAACTGGTTACCGGAGTGACATAAGTCTGGAGGCGCATGAAGGTGAGAGCCCTCTTTGCTGTGAAGGTCCTGGTTGCTGGGATCACTACAGAGGCGCAGAAGGATATGGTACATCGGGCCAGTGCTCCACAGGAAGCCCAGAACATCACTCGCTACGCTCTGGGAAACATTACAACTCACCTGCCAGCACTTCTAGCAGGGAGGAGTGGCAGTCACAGAGGAGAAGGCCTCAAACCCTGTCTGGGATTAATGTTCCAACAGATATCAACCTTAAAAAGCCCACTGTGGAATATGAATGTGCTGCTGACTTTTCTTACCCTCAAAGTTCTGGTTACCATTCAGTTGATGGGCACCATGTAGAAGCAGAGGAATTTGACTATGGGCAATCAAATGACCTGAGCTACACACCAGACTGTCATGCTGATAGCTATAAGGAAACGTATTTAGCCTATGAAGAGTCTTCAGCAAAGACATGGACTGAGGCCTCCTTATGTACCACTGATGTGGATAGACCATTTATCCAAGAGAATGAAGCCACCAACCAAATCTTTGAAAACCGACTTCCTCACTCTGGCAGTGCAGATATACAAGCTGGGGGTTTTAATGTCAAGCGCATAGGTCAAGCTGTACTTGATTTTAGATCTGTCTTGCGGGGAGCCTTGCGCAAAATTGAAGTACCTGGAGCCCAAGAAGCAGACTTTGAAATATCAATGCCTTCTGACCTGCCTGCAGCTGAGTTGCCTTCAAAACCTTTATGCTACGAGGCACAATTTGAAAAAACATTTAATGAAACCCTTAAAGGTGATGTGCTTGAAAGTAGTGCTATTGGGTATTTGAGCAAACACAATACTCTAGACAAATTAAATGTTTTCTCTGTGGGGTCTTCGCTTGAAGAAGCCAACAACAGCCTTTCATTGGAGTCCACCGGCACGTGCCAACACCCTCCTTGTTTGGACAATATTCCCCCATTCCCGGAAGAACTTTCAGTCTGCCCTGACCCAATTACCAGTAGCACTTCAACACTGCCTCCACCTTATGGCCTTACAGAACAACCTGCTGGAGGTCCTGCAGATGGTCCTGCAGATTTGACCATTAAAGCCCAGCTTTCGCAATGCACCACTGCAGAATCCCTCTCTGTCTCCTTTTTGTCTGATGAACCTGCAAAACTGGAGGAGCAGGGAGAAACTGAGGTGCCACTGCCACAGCAACCCACCACAGACACTATGGGCCAAGCAGAAGGAGATGCAGCGAAGCCTTCCTTCGAGATAAGCCAGATGGATGAACGCAGGCTAAAATGCCTGAGGACCTTCCAGCAAATTCTGCGGGAGAAGAGGGAGACCAGGCGCAATCTCGCCAGTGTGACTATGTCCACCTTCTCTCAGGATGACTTCGAACCAGGTAGTCATTGTTGGATTTTAAGTTGGTCTGGTTGGTTGATAACATGCATTTGATTTCAATAAATTAATAATTTATTACTTTTGAGTCACAGATATAAAGATAGGTACACTTACAAAAATATATTTCTTTCTTGCTTGTGAGTTATCCCCACATTTCATGCTTTAGACTGCCCTCAGGGCTAAAGAGCATTGTTATTTTTGGGTATTTTTATTTTTTTGCGTCACTCATTTTATGTTGAAATCGATATACATTATTAACTTTTAGTGTTAAAAGTATTAGCTTGTTTGCTCAAAAACATTCCTTTTCCACCCCACCTTTTTGTTATCAGAGCCTCTCACTGTTGCTGAAACTCTTTGATCTGTCTCTCTTTAGTCTGTGTGTACATTGATAAAAGGATAACCGTCAGTATCCTCTTTGGGTATGTTCACATTTTGCATAAGCCCCCGTACTGATAAGTCCCTTGGGTATTTACTGCACCCAACAGTCTCTGCTGATGGGCTACTATAATATTTTTTTCCCGTTGAGAGTTATGTATCACCTGCCACTCACAAGTCCCTTACTCTTCTCCGAGGCTCCAGCAGTAGCCATTTGCTGAATTAGAAAACATCAATTATCTCCTTGGAAAGCAAGCCTGACGTTAAGGACGAAGTAGAAGGGAAATATTAAGAGTCAATTTCATAATAAATTATACATGTTAATGAAACATTTATGACCTCAGACCCCTTCTATCTAAAAAAATCTGTGGTGCAGCTGGTTTTAACATTACCCAAGCAACAAAATTAATAATAGAGTGTCTGTCTTGTTATTTTGACCTCATGAGTCAAACTAGTCCATGACTGTTTTTCTTCTCTGTCTATTTCTGTTTTCTTTTATGCTGTTTTACAGATGGAAGTCAAGATGGAGATCAGGTTATCTCTTTTATTAACATGACACCCTAAAGGAAGTTGTTTTTACTGTACACATTTCTATATATTCTTTGGAATGTCTCATGTCAGTGTCTCTTTTTATTTAATTTGTTGTCAGCTTTAATGCCTCTGTGTTCTATTAAGAATATTTGTTGTTCCTGTCATACATATAACGATCCCATACAGGAATAGGTCAGCATTGATTAGGGACACAGGCTGACATGTTAGCATGTTTTATTACTGCCCCTGTGGTATTTTCTTCACTAGCTGTCAAACAAACAAAAACATGCTGTTAGAAAGCAAAAGTCAATATTTGGTGAACGTTTCCTGAGACCATGTGTGGTTTGGTGGATGTTTACTTTACAAGGTAAACCAGGTTTTGTGATGCCTATATATGAATGCGGGCGATATGATTGATTGAAATGCCCTCTTTGGCATACAATTCTGAAACTCAACCCACCCAGTTCAGTCACAGTGTTTCTTTCCTGTTTCTTTCTTCTCGCTTTTTTGTTTTTCCTGTGCTTGTGCATGCTCCTGTGTCATGAAATCAGAAAACCAATGAAGCCTGCCAACCTTCAGATGGCTAAAGTCGTGACCTTTGACATTTTATTTCAGAGCCGAGATCAAGATGCTGACCCCAGCAAGCACCCATGGGCCAAGCCTGGGTCAGTAAACACCCGTTGGTGTGTGTGTGTGTTTGTGTGTGTATGTGTGTGTGTGTGTGTGTGTGTGTTTGTGTTTTTGTTTGTTTGTGTGCGTGTGTGTGTGTGTGTCTGTGTGTGTTAGAGAGAGAATTTGGTTACCTGATGCTGTGTCAGTACCTGGATTTTTTTTAATTTAAATATTGATCAGTGCATTTTTTTATTTGGTGATGTGTATTTGTACAGGGGAAACACTCCGTTTGGAATTGACAGCATGCCAGACCTCTGCAAGAGGAGGCCCATTCCACTTGTTAGTGAACTGGTGAGTCACATCACTGTCTTCTGACATGAATTTTCACCTTCACTGAACCTCACCTTTTTTACACGTCTTAAATTAAATATGGTCAGTCTCAGGATTATGTTGTTGTTGTGAATTTAACAATTGGATGTTTGTTATTTTGTGTCTTTTAAGCACAGCTGGGTAAGGCACTCGCAATTTTGTTTCAATCATTGGAATTAAAGGAAAATAAAGACTTCTTAATTTAGCTCTTATCTTAATTTAGCAAATACAAAATTAAAAAATAACTGTTAGATAAAAGGGGACTGTAATGACTTGTAAATAATTGTACAAGTAAGGACAGAAGGGAGTGTGTTGTTCACTAAACCGTAAACTAACTGTAATCATACATATATATAAAAAAAACCACAATTGAGCACTATATAGTGGACAATTTAAGGATTATATTTATATATTTATATATTGAGTTAAATTATTTTTAATCACTATAAAGACCCACAAGATCTCGCAAATTTATGTAGAATAGAACCACAAAACCAACAACAGTTTTTTTTCCCTCCAGAGGAGTAGAGGGCAAACATCTCTGTCTTGTGTTTTCAAGGTGAGGTGCCGTTAAATATGATCCACCATGAGCACTAGCTATTTTATTTTGAAAATTAACCGGATGTTTTATTTTGTTTCTGTGCTTGACATCCTGTCTTGGGCTATCTATCATGTGCTGAATTGCTGTGGAGCTATTCGGCGTCTACGGCAAACGCAGCCATTCCGCAGTTGTCCATGAAAATACACACATTGACTTTAATGGAAATGACTCCGCTGCCGTTCCGGAGCAGATCAGCAGACAATCCGCACAGGTGGAAATTGGGGGTTAAAGGAGACTTCCGGTCAATTTCAAAACATAGCTCTGTTGTTTGGAAATTTAGAGAGCTGTCAGAAGCGAGAAAAACAAAAACAATCGGTGCTGCCTACACCGTGTTATCCTCCTGCTAGAGTTAGCACCCAACAAGCTTAAACAGGGCAAGTTTTAAACATGTTTTTATCCTCTAAACATGCTCATAATGTCATTACAAGTGCCTACCCATGTATAGTGATTCCTTCCAAGGGAACCCAGTTTATCTGACTGCTGTCGATGTGACAGAAAGCCATGAAAGTTGTATTAATCCATACCTCTGTTTATTTTACTGTTTTCCGGTGAAATCTACGCTAGTTGATTGTTGAACTCATACAATCCAATATTCGAAAATGTATTTTTTACACAAGAAAACGATGTTCCGTTGTTATGTCCTTAGTAATGGCTATGTAGAAACAGGCTGTAATCTGACACCACAGTGGAGCCAGGAGAGCAGAGCAGCCGGCTGTTGCAAGTCAAAAGTTCAAGATCCCACTGTTGCTTAGTTACCTATGTGCGATGTAATTTAATATAATGTAATTTATTTATTTCAAGACAGGGACAGCGCACAATAAAACGTTAATCTTGTACAACAAGAGAGTATGTGTTTTGCCAGGTTCTAGCAGATTGCTATTTTCAACCTGTAGTCCCCGGGCTCTTGAACTCTTGAACTTCAGCTCTCCTGGCTCTACTAGGACTTGACTTTATTTTCAATTTGTTTGTTTCCTATACCAGTAACATAATGTACATGTATTGGTTTCTTATTTACTGCTGGATTGTCTGTGTGTTAGTTTTTGTTACTCTTTGCCCCGCCAGCTTTGGTTATTAAACTTTAATTGCCTATTACCTTTTGCTGTGGCATTGGAGGTAGCAGAGAAAAGTTACGTTAACAAGCTCGCTGAGTGACATGAGAGTTTGACATGTTATAATTAGCCTATTTATTCCATCAGGAAGGATTCTTTTGCAGAAAGTTACATCCAGTACAGGATAATTGTATAAAGAAGCACTTCTGCTGTGACAACCGCTGTGTAATAATTATTGTGCAAGGCCTGCACTGTAAATTATTTGGTTCTTACCTAGATAAAAAAACAACTTTGATTTATCTTGTTTTAAGAGGGAATTTCTTATTTTAACTTTAAACGAAATGTTAAATCAAGCAAGCTTGTCACATGAAATTATCTTGCTGCAAAACAAATTAACTTGGTTTGAGTACTTTTTCCTTCAGATTTAGTGTTTTTATCTTGTTTTTAGACACCCCATTTTTGCAGTGTGAATAGTAAGGTGAATGCTGCTGATACTCTCAGAGGGGAACCTGTGTGTTTGTCTCTAAGCTTTTCTTCCTTCTTGTTCTCTTTCCTTGCATGTGTTGCCTCCTTCCCTCCCTCGGCCCTCAGGCTATGGTGAGTAAAAGAGAATTGAGATTTCAGCTGCTGTGTTTTACCATTTGTTTGAAGGGTTTTTAAATCCTTTAATGGTGATTGTTGCAAAACTGTGATGTTTTTTTATGTGCGTTAGTATGAACATGCACACATATGCACTCTCATACAAATATTAGTCATTGTTCACCCATATTTCAAAATGTTCTGACAAACACAAGAAAAATCAATTTCTTCTCATGAATGCGTTCAACTTTCCATCAGACTCACAGAGGCTTTTTCTCTGATTGGACTTTTTCTCGAAATTCTTTTAATTAACAGGTTTGACTTGCTATGATTTAGCAAGTTAACAGCTCCACTTTTTCAAATAAGACACCTGCTTCTCTAAGCTAACACAGTCTGTTAAATGTTATGGTAAACTGTGTTTTTCTCTCTTCAGTCTCAAATTTACTTTGAACTACTTAAGGGAGGCTCAGATGTACATCCACTGGCTGCGGTCTGTCAGAGTGTTTGAGTGGTTAGAGCTGTGAATATTCTGGCGCTGAGATCTAAGAAACTTGACTCATCTGATTAAAAATACGTGTCTCCTTTGATTTGAAGTGGGTCCTCCAGAGAGAAGGTCACACTCTCAACAGCAAAAGTCTGAGCAAAAAATGAAAATGAAGGACCCATGAAGTTGAAAAGATATAAAAGCTTTGGGAAAATCTAGTCCAACTTTGTTGAGTTTAGTATACCAGCTTACACAAATCATGAAGAGAAAGAAAAACAGTTAGGATATAATGAAACAACACACAATTGTGCAGATGAAACTGAAATAATTTAGAGGAAACCATAGGCTTCAGAAACAAATGGAAATTAACCAAAACATTGCAAAAATACCATGGCAATCTCAGCACAAATAATATGTTATGAAGCAACAATAAAAATACAAAAAATAGAATAGTGTGGTTATGACAGAATGGTTTGTCATATTACATTTATTATTGTAAGGCTCAAAAGTCCTAACATAACCAGAAAAAAAATATGTGCGAAGAAGGTGAGAGCAACGTTAGTCAACATATTTAGTTTTGATAGAAGTCAGCAGATTGTTTCCTGAGATTGTTTCTATTGTCAACATGTTGTTACACACATGAGGTTGGTCAGGACTTCAGTGGGTAGCATACAAATATAGAATAGGGATTTAATTTTTTTCCTGCTTCTGCAAACAAGTTTTAGACTTTCTTGTGACTTGGCACCCAGTCCATGCTACAAGGTCACACACACCGCTGTTTTGTTATTCAATATTGTTGCCGGACAGCACTTCAGAAAAATGTTTTTAGACCCCTACTTACAGCTTCTGTATCCTGATTTCTTCTCTTGTAAGCTGATAGCATGTCTTCTTCTGTGGTCTTGTAGCTGTCAAAATGGATAAGTAGCTTACTGTTGAAGTCTTTAAATAATCTGGAGCTTAAAACGTCTCAGCATTGTATTTGGAATATTCCTGGAGAGCCATAGCTGGAGAGATGAAGCAATTCACTAAGCACTACCGTCTGTAATAAGTTTTATAAACCGTGCTGCAGGTGTCCCTGCGCTTCAGACTTTACACCCCACAACCCCCCTTTTTAATTTTTGATGGCTTTAATTGCAATTGCAGTTAAAGCCATCAATTAATTGTAATTGCATTTCTCGTGTAACGGACCACTTTACCCTTGGTCTAGCACCCACAATGAACGGGCCTATCCTATGTCCAGTAAACTTTTGATTCTGAACAATTAGCTTTTATCCTGTAAACTAGCTTGATGTCCTTTATTAAACTTCATTAAAATACACTTCCTTAAATTGAAGAGATATACCTAAATGAGCTAATAAATGACTTCATGCTACTGTATGGCAGTAATCAGTTGATCAATATGACTGGCAGGATGGATTGGTGAGATGCTGTGAGCAGCTTTGGGTTAAAAAAAGAGCTGTGCTTCTATTTCAAGGACATTTCGCAGCTGTATCACTGCTTGACAATGTTTTTTTAGGTTTAATAATACATCTGAACTTCAGTATTTTGTTTGTGCTGGAGATGACAAAAGGCTGTAGGGATCTTAGCCAAACATCATGCAACAGGACAGTGCCTCTCCTCGTCCACAGAACCACAGATATTACTCAACACTATAGGCCATGATAACAAATATTATGGCATCTGTTAAAGGAAAACTGTAACAAAGGCTGTGCTGTACTTTTCTTAAAAGAATAGTTTGACATTTAGGGATATTTATGGCAAAGCGGAAGACTCACACCCCTCTCATGTTTGCCCATTACATATAAGGCCAACACTAACCTGTGATTAGCCTAGCTTAGCACAAAGACTAGAAACAGGGGGAAACGGGAAGCCTGGTTCTGTCTCTAGGTAACAGTCACGCTAGCTGTTTCCCCGTTTTAAGTCTTTGTGCTAAGCTAACTGGCTGTTGGCTGTAGCATATTAAATGGACAGATATAAGATTGGTATCGATCTTCTCATCTAACTCTCTGTGAGGAAGCAAATAGGACTACTTCCCAAGATGAGAAACCAATTTTTTATTGCATCTTTCAATGGAGCTTAAATTTATTGTTCAGTATTAAAGTGTTTATTATAATTTAAGTCTATCAAAGTAGCGTATTGAAGTACTATTGAAGTCTATCTGTAGCAGGGCCATAAAAAACTTGATTGAAACATCCCTAATTAAACTTTATTCAGGGAAGACAAATACACAAATGTAGTACAAATATGTGAATGTTTGTCTTCAAGAAGGGAATAAAGGAGAGATGTGTAACGTGTTTCCAAAAGTGTGATCAAACCAAGGAGAAAAATGTGCGCTGTTTTGCAAGTTGCCATGACCTTCAAAGAGCCCAACATCACAAAGGGAATTGATAGTTTCATTTGATTTTTTTCTTTTCTCTTTTTCGTTGTGGCTGATGCGTTCTCTCTTTTTGCCAGTCTATGATACAGTCCAGGAAAGCTGGACTTGCCCACACATTGGCCACACGGACCTCCCTGAAAGATGAAGAGCTTGTGAGTGGCCTAACACACACACACAAACACATATACTCTGTATATACTAAAGTACAATGTTACAGTTATCTACAGATTCCAGCTAATGAGGATTCACACAAACCTTAACTCATATTTACAGACACACAATCCTGCTGTCATTATGCTGTAATCAAATTGCTAATCTGTTGTTAAAGATCCAGTAGGCTTTGGATTTTGCTGAGTCAGGTTTTTAAGAGTCAGGAGCAGTAAGATTTCTCTGATAGGATGATGTTTTAGGTTTGTTTACTATTGTTGGTTTTGTTGCTTTCCTTCTGTACTGTGTCAAGTCATGATTAGTCATGGCCATTATATTAAATTAGGGGAAACATTAACTTTTTTAGTGGATGAAGTAGGTCACTGAATGCAGCAGTGGATAACAAAGCAACTGCCAAATTTAAAAGATTGCAATGTGTATAGTTTATTTACACAAAAATTAATGCAACTTCCACATTTGTGCCTAATGCTGATACAATGTCTCGCAGAGGGCCCTGTGTCAAATGGTTATTCTGGTTCGGATATTCATTACAAAATATATGTATTTGAATGAATTTGCATTGTACACAAGTAAACATTTGTGGTCATTCTGATTATGCTAATTACTTTTTACTACAAAGTGAAAATACACAACCATGTTAAACGAAATATATGATAAATATAATATATTATAATAATGGATCCTTTACACTGTATGTGCCTTGTAAATTACTGACTATAATTACTTACCCGTTTTATAGGTATGTGTATCACATACAAAATACAGTGACATTTTAAAATATACACAATGATAGCTGTTCCATAATTAGATATAATCTAATTATATCTGACATAACTGACGGATGTAGGTAGAATAGGTAGAAAAAACATTTTGTCCTGACTCATGGACACAGACACTGAGGAGATATTTTCAAGTTGACAACCTGGACCAATCATGAAAATGTGAGCAAATATGATGCTAAAATGAAAGTTGTTTTTAGCAATTTAGTCATAATAACACTGGCAATGACAATAGTATTTAGCCATAGTTGAATCTTATTATCTATTAAAGTTTTTTTTGTAAAGCTACTGTGTGCTACAGAGCGAGGAAGTTAATCAGAGGTATTAGAATCAAGTGAAAGCCCAGGACAGAAAAATAATGTCAAATGGCACAAAGAATTAAAACAACACAGGTCAGATAAATAAAGCAGTTAGAAGAAGATTGAGTGAATCTGGATGCAGAGATGGCAGCAATGAAACCAACAACAACAAAAAAAGATGCTTTGAGAAAACAATGTTTCCTTCTATTCATACCACTATATTACAATTTCTACTGTGATAATAAGAAAATTATAAAGACTCGCATACCCTCTATACAAATTCTGTTTTTATTAAATCAAGCTGGGCTTCTAGTCAAGGTGTCCTCTCATTCTGTGGAGATGTTTTCACCCCTCTTCCCACTCTCCTCCTACACTGAACAACAGCAGAATTTATTGCATCAGTAAATAAGATAAGAATTATAAAAACACAAATTAGTTGTTTGAACCACAATTTTTATCATTTTAGCAGTAGCCAAAATGTAAGGAATTTTCCGACATTAATGCGGCATTATTGCTACAGACAAAGTTACTAATTGATTCCCTTTCCGTTGTTCGGTTATATTTGTGTCTTTGACCTTGTTGTGTTGTGTTGTGTTTATACCCTGTTGTGCCTTTTGGGTAACTTCTTGAAAAATTGTCATGCCCTTATTTTTTCTTACACCCTCTACCTCTGTCCCATCCATCTATTCATATTTCTTTTTCTCTTCAATCCAACAGAAAAACCACGTGTACAAGAAGACCCTGCAGTCTCTGATCTACCCAATCTCTTGCACAACGCCACACAATTTCGAGGTCTGGACGGCCACTACGCCCACCTACTGCTACGAGTGTGAGTGTCTGCTTTGGGGTATCGCCCGGCAGGGTATGCGTTGTGCAGAGTGCGGCGTCAAAGTGCACGAGAAATGCCAAGAGCTGCTGAATGCTGACTGCCTGCAGAGTGAGTAAAGTTCATAAACAATTGAAAGACATAAGAAAACATGCCCAGACATCCCATATTCTGTACCATAAACAGATTTACCCCAACAGAAATAATGTGTGTTGGTTATTATTGCTTCCTGGGAAGGAGTGGACTGACTGAAAAGTCTGCTAAAAATGCTGTTGCTGTTGTACAAATTGTAAAACTTCCCTAATCAGGAGTTGGTCTTCAAATTGATGGTGTTTTGCAGCTACCTTGTAACTGTCTGATGCCAGAGCTTCCAGCAGTTGAGCTTTGCAAAGAAAAGTGTCTGAGCAGTAAAAGGGTAGAGCAGAAGAGGATACATTTAGCAAAGCAGACACTGCTCTGTGATGTAATTTTGAGGAGCTGTAGAAATTGGAATAAGTGTGAGGAGGGTTGGTGGTATCCCAAAAATTGAGGGATCTACGCAAAAACCATACTCATAAACATAAAAGTAAAAACACACTTGTGTTTTCAGTTCGTTTTTTTTCACTTTACCCTCTGGAACTCATAGACCACCCTTCTTCTCCATTTCCTCCCACCTTGTTGCCTCAAGGAGCCGCCGAGAAGAGCTCCAAGACCGGGGCGGAGGACCGAACGCAGCACATCATCATGGCTATGAAGGACAGGATGAAGATCCGCGAGAGGAACAAGCCTGAGATCTTTGAGGAGATCCGGAAGGTGTTCAACATCACCAAGATGATCCACGTCCAGCACATGAAAAGCATCAAGCAAAGCGTCCTGGATGGCACCTCCAAGTGGTCTGCCAAGATCACCATTAACAGTACGTCCAGTAAATTCTAAGCTTCAAAATGGAGAACGTGAATAGTTACCTAAATAATCCTTAGGGAACATTAACTGCAAAAAAGTTACTGTAGTCTTTACACAGTCCTTTTCTGATTTGTCATTAGAAATTCTCTTTTAATCTTTTTCTGATGCTCTTTGTTTACCAACAATTATCACTTGAAGTACAGACAAAATCTGTGCAAAAAAGTGTAAAATCACCTCATTTATGAACACTGACTAGCAAACATTATGTACAGTGAGAGACAGTGAGAGCCTTTTCTCACAGTTTTCAGTTTTTCTTTTACTGTATCTTTCTCCATTATTAATTATGCACCTGCTTGGTCTTGTGTGCTCAATGTACACAACGCTTGTAGCAACAGCACACTGTGTCTTAGTGTTTCCACACTTGTACATTGTGTATAACACTCATATCTCTGTGTGAAGTAAATGTGCAGATTGAAGGTGACACAGCCTTATATTGTCACTGTTGATGCATGATTTATTTTGTAAGCAGTATGTTCAAAGTTCAAAGGAACTAATTGCGTTGTTACTGGATGCATAACAAAAGGAAGGAACAGTTAAGATTTATTCAAAAGCAGAATAAGCAGGCCTCATAACACATTTATGACAGTGGTAACATGTTAGAAAAGCAGTATTGCTGCACATTCACATCCCAGGAAGGTGTTAGGAAAAGCTTACTGGTTCATCTCAAAGGTTTATTGTAAGCCTTGGTACCCTCAAGAAACACTGCACGTTGACAGTTGTGAAAACCTGCAGCTGTGACAATGTGAAGCAGAGTGTTGCTGAACCAGGTTTCCCTACATAAATACCTTAAAAACTATCCAACATTTATGAAAGTTTATTATTTCAAACGTCTGTTCTGAACTAAGGACTTAACTGCTAATCTGCAAGCTTCACTAATTTGAACATACATTGTCAGTCCTCTACCAGACATGACTGCCGCTGTTACCAAAGCAACCAAACACATCACACCATGTAGTGGCAGCAGTGTTTCCATGGCATCCATCACACCTTGTCTCCCCGATCACCGGTGCGATCTCCCTTAAAGAGAAGATGCAGGGACAGGCATTCGAATAGCTGGCACTTTGATTCAGATTCATTCTTGGTCATGTGCTGGTCGTTGCCACATACTAACAGATTCTACCAAATACATTTTTTAATGTGCAATCAAAAGAGTTTTAAAAATGTGTCAAGTTAAATTCATATTTGCCATTGTACCTAAAGATATCAATCGCTTTCATTATAAAAGTTTGGTAAAGAATGTTTGTTAAGCTACTTTTAACCACTTTTTAAGGAACTTTGGTGTTCACTACAACAATACATTGTACAGTCCTGATATTGTTTGTATGTCAGGCATATGGCTTTCATTAATGTCTTCCCCTCACACATGAATGAGAAAAGGCTAAACACATTATTTTAAGAAACCTATAAATCATTGAAGTTGTTTGAAATTCGCAAATTTTTCCTCTTTCATCAGTTTTTATTATTTTATTATGCATAATACATTCAGACTCAACTTTCAACTCAAACACAGTTTTGTATTTAAGTCAAGTCGTGATTGAACTTGAGTCCGGACTGACAGGAGACACTTTATAGATCGCTCTTTGAAGAATTCATCAATTTCATTAGGGATTATCTGAACGATATGAATATTCAAGACTCCCTTTAGCAAAGATAAAATGCATCTGTCACCAACACTGAATGAAAGGCGAGCGAGATATTACAGGGACTGATGTGGATTGGCATTAAGTGAAGAAATCAAAAAGTTAAAACAGAGTCTGTGGTTTCCAAAGTACAAAAAAAGAAAAGTTTTTTTGACTATTGCTTATACCTGTATGTATGACCATAAAAAGACAAGTAAATACTGTATGTATGTAAGTAGGAGCATTTAAATTTTCTCTTTAGCGCATCTTCAACCAGGGATGCTAGTTAGTTTTTGTGGTTTTATTGAACAAGATACATGTTAAAGGTATAATATTTCAATACGGAACACTCGTCATAGATTTAACCATTTATTGCCATAAATGGAAATACAGTTATGCTAGGTGCTGATGGCTCTGCTCCAGATAACGTTTCCTGGAACCAGCCAAGCTGCATGCTAAGCTGAAACAGGGAGAGAATGTGCAGAAACCCCCTGTGTAAACAAAAACGTGAGCCAAAAGAAAAACATTAAAAACCATTTTCAACTTGGAGTCATGTGAGTACTCCGAACTAGGAAGGTGGAGCCTGGGGAGGTGAAGGCTAAACGTTGCCAACAGCAGCAGTGAGTGAAGCAGCGTCAAAGTAGCAGGGATCTGTGAGGAGGGAGTCACATTTCAAAGGCCTGTCTTGATGTGAGAATGGCTATGATTGGTGTGTTTCTGATTAGGAAATGAGCGGGTCAATCAGCGGGTATGACTTGCATGTCCTACATGAACTAACGCTAAGCTAAATGTAATGGAATTTTCTAAGGAAAACATTTATGGACTAATACAAAAATGATCTGTCTCAATACTCACTTTTGACCTACTAGAAGTATTTGGTGGTATCACTGTTCTCTTTCTCTCTCTCTCTCTCTCTCTCTTTCTCCTTCTCTCTCTCTCTCTCTCTTTCTCTCTCTCGCTCTCTCTCGCTCTCTCTCTCTCTCTCTCTCTCTCTCTCTCCCTCTCTCTCTCTCCACCTTTGAACTATTTTACAAGCAGTTAGGAATACTATACTTACATATCATGACTTTAATATGTGAGCTTTGGAATTGCTGGGAATTTTGTTGTTGTTAGACATAGCCTGGCTAGCTGTTTGTCCCTGTTTCCAGTCTTTGTGCTAGCTAACCTGCTACTGTTGGACTCGATGAGAGTGGTTTCAACCTTCTTGTCTAACTCTCAGCCAGAAGGTGAATAATTTCGCCAAATGTCAAGCAATTTCTTTAAGGACTGCATTGTGGAAAATGGGAAAACTATTAGATGTAGATGGTACTTTTTTCTGTAGAAGCTCCCTTGTAGGCCTGCACGATTAATCATTATAAAATTGCGATCTTGATTCACCCTGCTCACGATTTAATTTTTAAATAACAACATACAAATATGATATAAATTAATAGTATATATTTTTAATGACTTTGATCCTCATTTAATTTAACGAGCCAACTGCAACACTGCTTTCTTCTGTGAGTCTTCTGTGAGTTTTCAACATAGACTGTATAAAATAGGTTTTAATGTGCTCCTAAGCGCTGCAATGCTCTCCCTTCTCTTCATCGAAGCCACAATTGTTTATAGTCTTGTTGGGGTGCACAATGTGCTATAGGTGACAAAAGGAGTATCTTTGGTACTGCCAAAAAAATTGTGGCAAAGAGTTGTGATATTAATTCTAAGCAAAAACGTTGTGATTCATATTTTCAGGCTTACTCCTTTTTTTTCTTATTTTATTGATGCTTAAAGATACAAAAACACAAAACATCATACATTGTTATGATATGTGAATACATTTGTCCATACAAAAAAAAGATACACTTCCTGGTTTAAATCAATAAGATAATTTTACTGCTACCAAGCACAACACACTACTTATGTTTAGTGAACAGCAAAACACCTGCAGCCCTGTTTTTCTGAGCAAGTCCAAACACATTTTGACACTCACCAACTTTCTTTTATCCTCCTTGGTTGACCTTCCACCTCAAAGAAATGTCTCCAGACTTGGCTTATAAGCCTTTAATCTCCATTGATCAGCAAGCATTCCCTGTAACTTGGATACCAAACAGAATCCAGACAGACAGTCTTCAAGTAAAACACATTTGCTGTGTTGACGCTGTTTGAGCATCAACACAACAGTGTCACAGAAAGTGGTTCTTATTTAATTTAATGCTTCGTTATCTTGGCAGAAATGTACAGAAACAAAATGCAGACTACAAAGTACATATATTCCATAAAGAATTCCGCAAATATGCATGTCGGCTGGTATAATCCAAGCATAGCCTACTATCTGTGGTGACAGATGTTTTCTCTTGAAAGTTAGGCCATGTCATCTCTTCAAGTCTTTAGACCTCTCCACTACCTGTTGCACAGAAAGGGCAAGCAATTGGGTGAAAACAGTTGTGTGTGGTGAGAAATGTTGTTACTCAACATCTGTGAGTCACGAGTACTGTGTTATGAGGCTTTGCATAACTGCGTGGGATGATACGATCTTGTGTTTTGGTTTGTGTGTGTGTGTGAGTGAATGAGACAGAATGATGATGGTAACGAGTAGGTGTTTGTTTTTCTTATGCAATTTCCATAGTCATTTTATGTGTGTTTGTGTGTGTGTGTGTGTGTGTGTGTGTGTGTGTGTGTATATTATCAGTCGTTAGTGCACAGGGTCTCCAGGCCAAGGACAGAACAGGCTCCAGTGACCCGTATGTCACTATCCAAGTTGGAAAGACCAAGAAGAGAACAAAGACCATCTACGGCAACCTGAACCCAGTCTGGGAGGAAAAGTTCAGTTTGTAAGTTCAGCTTGTTATTTTCCCCCTTGTTATAAATCTCAGCTGGAGCTCTCAGAGGTCTGGCAAGTTGTCAGGGAAACATTGTCACTGTCAACATCACCCTGCATTGGTGAAAGACAGTTCCAGGTCCTTTACTCAGGTCCTGCAGTGCACTTTGTGTACATGTGTACATACACACACTCCCTTGATCTCCTGTTAATATTGTTGCACCTGACTGGGACACCACATCATATTTCTTTAGTACATGGAGTTCTATAAGACACTTTGGTTGGGCAGGGCCTTTAAATAAAAGTAGAAATAAAATACAAAGTAAAAGTTTTTTTTATAAACAGTATTATCATCAAAGCTCTTGATTAAACCTACTAGCTTAATGGGATGTATCAAAAGTAAAAATACTAATGATGTCTTATATTGTTATACCTGTGTATGTTATATTTGTGTTTTATTTCTGTCAGATCCAACCAGCTTCCTTCAGTGCATATAATATACAATTGCATTATTATTCTAATAAGCCCATTTGACTACTTTAACAATTGAATATTCTGTTGATAGTTTAATGTTAAAAAACATCCTATTCTTTGAACTCATCCTGTGTTTTTAATGTAAACTCTACTATGCTACGACTAAAGCCGTGAATGAATGAAGTGTCGGACATGGTGCTGAAGTGCTGAACAGATTTGTATTTTCCTGCCCTACTGTTACTTTTATAACTCTAACCCTATAATATTTTCTAATCTATATAGCTAGGGCATTTCTAGTAAACTTAGCTATACAACAGTTAAAGTAGCAGCGTTTTAAAACTTTGTCTTCACAGCGAGTGTCACAACTCATCGGATCGTATAAAGCTCCGTGTTTGGGACGAAGATGATGACATCAAGTCTCGAGTGAAGCAGCGTCTGAAGAGGGAATCTGATGACTTTTTGGGTCAGAGCATCATTGAGGTCCGAACTCTGAGCGGAGAGATGGACGTCTGGTACAACCTGGGTATGTAGTCACTGAGATTATAAGAGATGTGTGTGTGTGTGTGTGTGTGTGTGGTGTGTGTGTGTGTATGTGTGTGTAATTCTGTTTTTGTGAAGTATGGATTTGCTCATTAGCCGTGCAGCGCTTTGGTTTAGTTGTGGTCTTAGATTCAAAGTTCAACTTAAGTTGAACCCTGAGCGATGTATGACTTCAGTGTAATTGTGTGTGTATTTTTGTGTGCATGCGTGCATTTGTGCGTCTCCACTTGCAGAAAAGAGAACAGACAAGTCGGCGGTGTCTGGTGCCATTCGTCTTCAGATCAGTGTGGAGATTGAAGGGGAGGAGAAGGTGGCACCCTACCACGTACAGTACACGTGCCTTCATGAGGTAACACACACACATACACAGACACACACACACACACGCACACATACATGCAAACAGATAGTGGTAATGAGGAAAACTGACTACAGGCTTTAAGTAATAATGTAGGAAGTCAGGGAGTTACTGGAGTCTTGCTTTGCTTTTATTTGTCACTTACACACACACACACACACACACGCACACAGTCCATAAAGAGTTGGGCCTTTAATCAAGAACAATACCTGAGTAGCAGTGTATATATAAATATACATGTCACAAATATACTGTATATAAAAGGAGAAAAGCGGCTGGCCTGGCGTCACCAGACTAATTTACAAATGACTTGAAGTCTGGAACCTCTCAGCTCAATTTCGATTTCCAATGGCCACAGATGAATAGACCTACGCACAACCAGTCAGAGCAACACAATATGTAGTGCTGAGCTGAGCCACACACGCAACTTGTGGAGGTGCTTGTGTGCTTTATGTAGCAGGACCAGAATGGCTGCATGGTCACAAACGTCCTCAAATTACGTCAATAGGAAGGTGACGCCCCACTGTCAATCATTGTCTCAAACCCGTCCCATTTCATTAAACGGTTGTGATTGGTCCATCCAGGGCCAGGAAGGTTGAGGGGAGGCAGACAGATCTGCCAGAGCAAATACAATATGCAGATTGGTATGGTTCCCAGGCTAAAACGCAGCGCTAAATCGTCACATTTGAAAAAATAAGTGAATGAATGTTTGCTTGATAAATAACTTTAAAACTATTTGTAATCCAAATTGTTGATCATTCATTTTCTGCAGATACAGCAGACTAATATATGATCAGACTTATTGTTAAGGCACTAAATTCAATAAGGAGAAAACCAAAAAAAAAAAATTCTGAACGTATAATAATTTGGAATTTTTCTACAAAGGACACAAATCTGATATTCTTTATCTAAAGCATTTTTTCAGATTAGACAAATTGTTCCTTATGTTTGAGGCTGGTAACATGAACAGACATACAAGAAGAAGAAAAAATTAATAAAGTTGCCAGATTTGACATTGAAAACGTAATGTCAACACCCAACAGTAACATGTCCAAAATGACTGTGATGATTTTTCAACAACCGTTAAACTCATAACATCTCGACTCACTCCTGTGTAACTTGTTTCAACTCCTGCCTGTTGTTTACTTTAGCACTGATGTTTTCCTGTTCTCTCAACCTTTTCATCTGTAGAACATGTTCCACTACTCAACGGATATAGAGGGAGGCGGCGGCGTAAAGATCCCAGCGGCTCAGGGAGACGATGCGTGGAAGGTTTACTTTGATGAGGTGCAGCAGGACATCGTGGACGAGTTCGCCATGCGCTATGGCATCGAGTCCATATACCAGGCCATGACGTAAGCTCAGTGTAAAAATGTGATTCAGATTGTAAAGTGTGCATGTGAAAATGCAAGTTCACCAGGTGTGGGTAAATCAAATCAGGAAATACTTTAAATTAGTGTGTGTGTGTGTGCGTCTGTTCATGGATGCATGTTGTGTGTGTTGATGTCATGAGAGTTGGGCGGAGCTGTCATGAACTATAAACAGAAATTAAATTAGTTTATCACGCCTATTGAGGAAGGATGAAATGTCACCTCAGAGATTTCCTGGCTGTTTGATTGGATTATTGTTGGCAGGTGGAGTGAGACTCAATGAACACACACACACACACACACACATTGTAATTTGATTTTACAGGGACAGAGAGGGTCTGTTTGTTTGTTTTGTGTTAAAAAAGTAACACAAACAAAATAACATAATCATGCTGGAAAGAATTGTGTAAATTACAGTAGTAAGCAGAAATGGCTCAGATTAACCGTCAGGTTTTCCTCGGGTCAAGTGTTGAAAAAGACAACCAAAATGTTTTCATTTGAAATTTTGACGCAAAAAAACAAAAGTGGCAAAGTTGACCGTGAAGACAACACAAGGCTAATGGAAATAGGGGTCAATAACTCAGCCAAATAAAAATTGTGATTGAAATACATAAATACACTTTACACATACAGATTCAAACTGTTTGTTTGTGAATGTGGTTTTGTGGTTCCGTCCTACTTTCAAAGTTTCAACTTGTGCTGTCAACTTCATAATTTTGGTTCATTAGAACACAAATTGGTACACTAGAAGTTATAATTTAACTTGAGTTAACAGTTAAACAATGTGTTTTAAAGATAACACAACATTTAACTTGCAAAACCTCCAGGGGAATGCATGGTATATTGTAAATTGCGTCTACTGTCACAGTAGATGGAGTGGAAGTAATTTTTTGTATAAAAACAATATCAGACACAAATATTGCTCAAAGCAAAGTACTTTTTATGTCTTAAAACATCTGGAGGGGATCTTTATTTTAAGTTGCAAAAACTAATTAAAACCAATTTACAAAATCAAAGCATGAATGTATCTTTTTGCTTCAAAAATGCGGGATCCTTCACTCGCCATGATGCAGCTTGTCTCTCCTTGTGTGATTACTGTCCACATCAAACTTGATGAGCCTAGTTTGTCACCCCCTATTCCCATGTAAAATGGGTAGTTTCCACATTCATAATACCTTTAGACACAAAACATATACAACTGTTATCACTGAGAAGCACTCTAATGACAAGTTAACTGATCCTCAGTTACAACATTAATGATATTAATATGGGGGAATTAATTCAAGTACCTTTTAGGCTCCTCTATACCTAAGTGATAAATTAAAACAAAAAAATAAACGCTGCGGGCTCTCTGGTCTGTCTCTTGATTTGTCCTAATTACAAAAAAATGAATGAGCTGTTTCATGTTAACATTGTGTCTTAAATATACAAACGTTACAGTTTAGATATATTGGTAGTCTGATAGTGATATTAAGTCATTCCAGTTGCATGAAAATAGCTACAATGTTTCACTGCTGAGCATTTTTTTTAACTTAATCTCCATTTACTCTCTGTCTGTTGTCTCTCTCTCTCTCTTTCTCTCTCTCTCTCTCTCTCTCTGTCTATGCGTAACTATGCCCAACCCTCTTCCCCCTCCCCTCCCCTGCCCTCCCTCCTCTTTCTTCTCCACAATTTATGTCATACATCTTCCTTCCAATCTCTCTCTCTCTGGCCTCTATATGTCTTCTTCTCAACCCCGTCCTTCCTTCTGTCTCCACCGGTCTCAACCTCCCTCCATCTTCATATCTGCCCCCACCCCTCCTATCTCTCTCCTTTCCTTTCCCCCTCAGTCATTTCTCTTGCCTGTCCTCTAAGTACATGCTGTCAGGGGTGCCAGCAGTGATGAGCACCCTGCTGGCCAACATTAATGCCTTCTATGCCCACCCAATCGCCTCCACCAATGTCTCTGCTCCGGCCAGATTTGCAGCCTCCAACTTCGGGGTAAGTGATCCCCAGACGCATTAAAGTAAACACGGATAAACACTAATGTTTTCAATACAATCCGCCAAGTCAAGACCTTTTGATAGTGTGTTTTTAAAGCTTCATCTGTTGATATAAAGATTCAGTGCAGATAAGTCTTTTCGAAATGTTAAGCACCTTGGTGGCCACAGTGGAAGCTTTCAACGTTTCCCAAACAACTTAGACATCTCAGTGTCAGCTCTTTCTGTCTGTTTCTTTATTTATTTATTCATCCTTCCTCAGGCCCAGCTGGTTTCTCAGACACTACGGATTTGATTCTGATAAAGCCTGGGAAATAATTACCCTCTCAAAATTACCCTGATGTGGATATTGGTTGCACCACAATTACAGGTCAAAACAATTACAGTGTCATGTGCCTTGAGAGGAGCTGTATTATTCTTGGTAGATTCTTGCTACACGTTTACATTATTATTTGTGTCTTGCCTTAGCATTGTAGATAGATAAACATGTTAAAATATCAAGGACATCTGGTAGTCAAAGGATCTCTTTCTAATGAATTCAATAATTCAATTCAAACATATTTTAGTCACTGTACTGAGATGGATTAAAAGAATTACAATTCTCTGCAAGCCGCGATGGAGATCTTATAGCGTTACACTCAAGCTCAAAACTAGACAATTGGATTTCACGCTCAAAACACTAGCCGCACCTACCAATAGAAGTAGAAATAGAAAGTAAGAACCAAAATCAACAAAAGAACAGAGATTTACAGACTGAGATTTAATCTTTTACTAGTAAGAAATTGGCCTTAAAGCTAGTTTTTCCACAGAAGGTGACTTGGTGTGTCAGTAATACTTAAAGCTTTGTAAAAGATCTTGTTCACATAGACATTCATCAGCATGACCTGTGGGTGTTCGTTTATGCTGCTAATATTCTTCCTCAATAAAAGGTAATGTCTTATCACTCTGGTACCTTTGGAACTTTGCGGTGTCCCAAATTCAGCCCGCAGGCACAACAGGAGCCACAGATGGGGGCGGGGGGGGGGGAGACAATGACAGTTAGAGGCCACGCTTAATGACTCCTGGGATCTTTGCCAACAGCGCTGACTTGAGTTCTCCTACCAGTTGCACTTAGACTCTGATGATATACGAGCGGCTGCAGGAGCATGCGCTTGCTTTAATGGGTCAGGGGATGCAGGCAGGCTTGCTTTCACCATGGGCTACAACTGTGTTGGTCTATTTCTGGGTTGCCAGCTTGGTAACAAGCCCTCCTGGATGGTTGATCAGTTAAAATGTCTCTGAATTGAATCATTTTCTATATGGGTATCTGGGTAATTTGCTTGCTCATTAAGCTGTTCTCTGCTTTGCTGTTTGATAATAGAGAACATCAGTAACAGTCTAATGACTTGACACTAATTAATGCATGACTCAGCTTGAATTAATGAATGAATTCCATACATACAGTATGACATGTCATACAATGTATCATTAGTGACCCACACTAATTAATGACTAAGTGTCTTTTGACTTCCCACATAAAATAACTAATTATTCTATATTTAATACATTAAATAATCTGTGAGCTGTACACCATTTGTTATGGTAATACTTACTAATATGAAGGAGGAGTTTATTTGTATAGCACATTTCATCAACAAGACAATTAAAAGTGCTTTACATATATAAAGACACAAAAAGGTACTAAGCTAAAAGTAATAAGTAAATATTTAAAATTAATACAAGGGTGTTAAAATGAACTATTAAGACACAGAAAAACGTTACGAGACCCATTGGTACCAAAAATCCCTGTGCTAGGAGGAAGTAGCTGATACAAAGTTACATGGGGGAAGTAACACTACTTCCAGAGCACCATGGCTCCTAACTCCAAAATTGAAAGGGTTCTCACGGGGCCCATGTCACACCAAGTATCATGACAATCAGGCCAGTAGTTTTTTTTCTCCATAATCCCACTGACAGATAAACAAAAAACAACCTTTTTTGCAGAACTTGATATCAAATATTAGCTGGATCAATATTTAATCAAAGCTGAATTGAATCGTATTGCATTGTATCATATTTATCAGTTTGTCCATGTTGTCATGAAAACATACCAGACCCATCGAATCATTAAGAGGATCTCTCTAAATGTTGGCATTAACCTGAGATCCATAGAATGATTGATTCAATCATATCAATCATTCTAAATCATTCGTGTTTTTTTCTTCATTGATTTCTTATTTTTTGGTTTCGTAGAGAACAACACACAGACAGCAGTGTGATTGTTTTTCACCATCTGCTCGCCCACAGTCTGTCTCTTTCAATTGCTGGAGCTTATTTTTTACTCTCTTTCTCTCTCTTTCTCTCTCTCTCTCTCCCTCTCCTGCTCTCACTTTCAGTCAATTTGCCAGTGGGAACAAACATACATTACTCACTGGATTGTATTTGGTTTTTACTACAAATTATTTTCACAGGGAATAGCTTCTAGTTCTGGTGGTAAAGATGCTGTCAATGTCTGTTCAAGTTTCAGCATAAAAAACTGCATAAACAACTTCTTTAAATCAGCAGTGATTATTCTTTAAAAGTTAATTACTGAAAGTCTACTAAAGATTTAGCTGTAGAGCAGGTCATGGATTAACTTGATTAAGGTCATTTAAGTTTATGTAGAGTGTAAAATCATTTATTGTTGATTTTGTGTGGTAACACCAAAACCCAGCTTTTCTCTTTTGAAGTGCCTATTTTTATTTCTTGTTATATTGTACTTTTGTGACTTACTTTGAATGTCATTACATCTGAGTGGGAGTACAGTAGTCTTTTGGTGTCTAAGGTGACTAAGCAGCTCAGCTCTATTTGGCTATAAAAAAATGTGAAGAGCTCACTAACACTGCCTGCAGTCAAAAGCATATGGCAACAAATGCAATGTTTGCAGGAAATCTGCCAAAATCCCAAAGCTCCCATAGTGTAATTGGCTGTCATTTTTCAACCTAACGTAGAAACCCGCCCAGATATGAGCGCAGAAATCCTCTTACAACAGTCTTCACTTGGGATTCATGAAACGTTTTTATCACACCAATCAGAGCGTAAGAAAAGTAGTACATTGATGCAGCGGCTGGAAACCATTGTAATTTAAATATATTCTCAGTTTTGAGGCCTCGCCCCTACAATTTATGACATGGCCAGAGGCAATCCGGCTAAGAAGCGGCACTTTTCTGAGGTGGAGATTGAAACCCTGACATCTCATCTTAATTTGCAGTAATGTGTGTCCTATTTGGCAGCCTAAAAACTGGTATTAAACTGTAGGAAGAATGCAGAATAGAAAGAGATCACTGATGCGGTCAACACTATTGACGTATTAAATCGGACTCCAGCTAAGGTTTTATTAAATTTATATATCCTTGACAAATGTATACTCCTAATAAAAATATATAGGCTTAAATTGCATTCTCTACAGGCCTACATGTAGGTGTACCTACATTTAAACAAACACACGGTAGCAGAGTTTATGCATGGTTTTTTTATTTTACTCGTTTTTTTCATGAGTCAGAGCCAGGCAACAGCTGGGAGGTCTGGCATTGTCAATAAGTGATCAACTGATGACTTCTTCTTCTCCTGTTACATGCTGCACTGCAAGTCCACACTGACTCGTAAACTTGCGTACACGAGATCAGACCAGACGTACGATTTTTTCGCAGCCTACGCTCATGTTCAAATTGATAAATGCCAAGCTTTGCGTAGGAATTGGCTGACGCCCCTCCTACACCTGTTTTAGGTTGTACGCACGTTTCCTCAACATGGGCCAGTGTCTCCTAGCAAGGAGTTGATATGGTATTGTAATTTCTCATGAAGGTCCCTTAAAAAGGAGTATGTATTGCTTTTTATTATAGGCGGGCAGCTTTAAACTGTTTCACTTTTATTCATTTCAATTATTTGCTCACTTAACCTAAAGAGGTCAGCTGAACATCAAAAATGAAAAGTCACATAAGTAGTTTTCCTACATGTTACTAGTGTCCGTTACTGTCATCTAAAAGGAAGTCAGCAGAATGGACACTGACACACATTAAAAGAGAACTGACACACATTAAAAGAGAACTGACACTGTGTCTTATCGCCAAATTAATCAGAATAACAGTTTGTCACTAACTTCTATTTGATTCTTAGACTTCTGTTATTATAGTGTTTGTTCCGGCTTTGGGCAACCGATTCTGCAGGAACAGAGCAATCAATACTGTTTTCTACCAAGATAATTTAATGTTGTCTGCCTTCAACAACTTGTTTAAGGTACCCTTTATTAGCTTATGGGGATTCTGCACCTGCTCCACAAGGAAAAGAGATGCTTTGGTGCTGAAACCAGACGATGGAATAGAAACCTGATTAGGTTGGACTCACTGACCTGCTCTATTTACTGTGCTACCGTGTCACAAAGGTCACAAAATGCATATTGTTTGGACCGGCTGGGCACCACTGATTTATGAAGTAATGTCTAAAGATTTGAACGACTTCCGTTAGAAGTTGCAGAGGAAGAACTTTGTCTGGGACTATCAGCCAAGGGGGAAAAGGACATATAGGCCATAAAAAACAATCATATTATTTAAAAAATACTAAAAATACAAAAATAAATGCTGCGGAATGTTCATTTAATGGTGATGAAAACTGAGTTTCTAAGGATAATGGACCTGGTTGCAGACTTTTATGCAAAAAAGTTGAAGTTCATCTCCAAATGATCATTTTTATTTTCTCCTTCAAGCTACTTAACTTAACTGTGAGGTGGAGCCTTTAAGTTTGTAATGTTAATTATTCTCAGTTGAAAACAGACATTTATCACAGGTGTGATGAATTGAAACATATTCCAAATGTGTTATGGTCACATAAATTGTGTCACAGCAGCAGAGGACAGGGATTTTCAGGGAATCCACGCAGTAGACCAGTGGAGGCAGTGTGTGTGGACGAGGATGGCCTTTTTTTCAGGAAGGACAGTGTGATAATGAGTTATATTTTTAAAGGTCTTGCATTCTTGTCTCTAGATGTCTTGTGTGTTCCTGGGTTTTAAACAGTGAGAGTGAGGACAGTTTTTTTTTAAGTAAGGACATATTGTCTGGCTCTCACTTCTTCAAAGGGCTGAACTTTAAAGTTGAGGGTTAAGGTTTTTTGAGAATGGAGAAGGCTGGCGATTTTTATATCTTTTTCTCATTAAATCAATACTGACTGTAGATACTGACCTTATGAAGCGTGTTTGCAGTAGTTTTTGGACAATAATGGGGCTCTAAAACTTTTTAGGATACATTCATTGTTGGATTTGTTCTCAGAGTTAGTTGAGAATAAAAATAACATATATTACTATCACCATCTTATCCTTTAAGGTTGGAGTTGAGCTTTGACGTGTACTTGTGCATGTTAGTGTTTGGGGATTTCTCACTCCCTCTCGCCCTCATTTTCTCTTATCCGAAACCAAACTATTCACCTTCATTTCTCATGAGTCACAAAGCTGTAGCACTCTCAGTCACAGTCTCTCTGCTTTCTGTGGAATAATGAATAACTGTTTGCATTGATCTTGTCATCATGGGACATGCAGATAGACACTTCAAGAGTTGAAAGAGTCTTTCAAGAAATTTGGCAATGGTTTATTGGTATTTTGTGCCAGGTAAGTGTGCCATTGTTCTTGTTTTTAACCAAGGATAAAAACAAAGGGAAACCCTTTCCAATGTGATAGCAATATGCTAACTAATTGGTGTGCAACCATGACAGGTATAACAGATTTCTAAAGAAACTTTATATTCTGTTATATAATAAAATTGCACCAATGTGGGATTCTCTGCATTTTCTTGCAAATTAGTGAGTGACTTGTGACAATTTCCAGTTAGGCTGGAAACCTTGCTTCTCTTTTTTCCTCCCCTCATTCTCTTCATCAGACAAAATTAATTTTATCTCCTTAGTTTGTGAGCCATGTCGTGACTCCCCCTACGCCAGAGTACTCTCTCTCTTTCCCAAAATCTGTTTGCTTTGTTGGCATGAAATGGAAATACATTTGTGTTGCCAAAACATATGAAGGAAATCAGTGGATATATTACAAAACAAGCAATGGGGATACCGCTATTTGCTCAGGTGGTAGAGCTGGTTGGCCATTGATCACATGGTGGTTTGATCCCAGCTCCTCCTGTCCATGTGTCTCCATGTTATTGAGCAAGACTCTGAAACAAAGTTTCTCCCAAAGCAGGCCCTACATAAGCATTTGTTATATGAACGTAATATAAAACGTATGAAAAGTATACAAAAGCATCTTGTGCACATCCTTTAGGTCTAACAAATGTGTGGAGTGCATTTCCTTTCTCATGAAACCTATGAAAAGCCTATTGTTTCGAGATTTATAATTGTCCATGATTTTGCCATATTCCCATATTTGCCTTATTTTTTAGCGCATTTCTATATTTCTTGGCACCATCAACTGTCAAAAACATTGCTCAATAGTGCTACTACTTGTCAAAACAGCAAAACAGATCTTAAAAATAGGTTCTTCAGGCACAATTAAATGTTGCTCTTTCTACGATATGCGTGTTAGCCTTTCGTCTACACACAAACTGAAATGTAGGTCACTGACAACGGATCTTTGGGAAAACAATGTGGGTGAAGATTTTTAGAAACTTTGTTTTCAGTGTAGAAAGGAAAAACTGAGTTTTTGGCCTTGTAGCATCAGTGTGTGCACCGTTATCTCTTTTGTGAGACATAAATGAGAAGACATTTTGTGGCCCAAACCCCTACATGTAGAGAAACAGAGGTGTCTGAATGTGCCAATGAGAAATCGATCCGCCTTTGCTGCCGGGTAGCCTTCCATTATTAACTTCCTGTCTTGTCTTGTTGCAGCAGGTACCAGACTGAGCTGCCAGTCCTGCTTTGTTTCTATGTTTCTTGCTTTTTATCATCAGCAAGGTCCATGAAGTGCTTTTCCAAACTCAATACTCATGTAGCTCTAATGTTCTTATATTTTGGTTCTACATTTTGTGTAGAAGAATTTGTCTCCAGTTTGATATATTTTGCAAACAAAACATTTATTTTTAGTTGGATCATTTCATCCCGTCTGTTATTTTTTCATGGTGCTGGACTACACACAAATTCACAAAAAGATGGAAAGTCAGACATATTTAAACACACACACACACAGGCTGCAAATTGCTCTTGTCTGTCTGTGTCTTCCTTGCTGTTCATGAAAGCTCTTTGCTCTTTCTTTGGTATTTCCAACAGAGAGATCGTTTTGTGAAGCTCCTCGATCAGCTGCACAACTCCCTGCGTATCGACCTCTCCATGTACAGAGTGAGTCTCTGCTTTCAGCTGCTTTTATTCTTTTATTCACCACACACATAGTTTGCATCAGGGTGTTAGACATTTGGATTTTTGTCATGACTGCTTGCTTGTAATCAGTACATTGATACATTTAAAAATGAGTGTGTGTGTGTGTATATGTTTGTGTGTGTGTGTAGAACAACTTTCCAGCCAGCAGCAAGGCTCGCCTCCATGACCTCAAGTCAACAGTGGATCTTCTCACCAGCATCACCTTCTTCAGGATGAAGGTAGAAACAAAATAGCAGCTCAATAATTACCAAATCATAAAACCAAATATCAGATAAATGCAACACTGCTTGTTTGATGTCATCACAGGAGACATATATTTTTAAAATCAGTTTTTCATAAACGGGCTTGTTATGTTGAAAATAAAAATTGTATTTAGTCTTAAGTCTGTTTATTTCGTAGTCTATTTTGTATTATATAAATATTGTCCGTATCATTTGAAAACCATATCATTTACTTTTAGTTTTTTATCTGTGTTTTGACTTTTCAGGGTTATCTGATACTTGAGAGGACTTTTTTAATAACTTTTAGACTTAAAGAAATCTGTCAAAACCTCAAAACTGTCTGGTGATCCCACATCCTTGCTTATTGTCAGAAGAATTTTTGTTTTATAATCTAATATTTAACTGCTATTCTGATATTTATATATTTTCCTACTCCATGACCTATGAATGTGTTTTTGCACAATTTACTGTATGTCTGACTTGTCCGGTCTTGTACAGGTCTTAGAGCTGCAGAGTCCTCCTAGGGCCGCCAATGTGGTGCGAGACTGTGTCAAGGCCTGTCTGAACTCCACCTATGAGTACATCTTCAACAACTGTCTGGAGCTGTTCAACCGCCAATTCCAGCCCGCTGTCAAACCAGTGAGTTGCTAAGCACCAAAGTGGTTGGAGCCTCTACAGTAGATTCTCTAGACTCTAGAGAATTTGAAACAGCTCATTTCTCTAGACTCTAGAGAAATGAGCTGTTTCAAATTTGTGGAAATGTATTAATGCAATAGTTGTTCCCAGTTGACATTTTACCTTTTGTTTGCTACATACCTAAACAGCCTGATAGGAGTAGTTGTTGTGTCAAGGTGTTGTAGTGAATCAGATGTAGTCCCTTATGGAGTCTTTCTTTGACAAAGCTCCATTTTACAGTATAGTAAAAACAGGATCTGAATCTTACTTGTTTGCTTTAACTCTTCCATCTGATCATATTAATCTCAGTACAAACAGCACATGCTGGCTGCCTTAATTGATGCACAAATTAACTCCATCAGCCAAAGAATTATCTCCAGAACACTTAATATTTTTAACCGTGCCCGGAAAGATTCATGTCTTAATGTGTCTGAACTCATTAAACCAGCCTGTGGTTTGTATAAATTAACAATTCTTTGCATGGTTATCAAGACAAGTCTCTTTTTTTAGCTTTATGGAGTAGCCAGATTAAAAAAGCACTTGCAAGCACGACAAGAAACCCAGAGGGCCTTATTACTAAGTGTCTCCCTTTAACATAGAGTATGATTACAGTTTAATATGGAAAAGCTCATTTATTGAAATTACAGTTGAATACTAAACCTTGTTTTTCTTCTTGTCTCTTATTTCAAAACTACATGTGTCTCTCATTGCAAGTGCTGGATTTTCAACTTTGCATAGGTGTCAAGAACTTAAACACATTATTACATCTTCTGTTTATGTCCTCTTGCAGCCTGAGCCAGAGAAGAAAAAGAAAAAGAAGAAGGAAAAAGCAGATGGAGAGGAAGAGGAAGATGATGAAGAAGAGGAGGAGGAGGAAGAAGAAGAGGAGGAGGAGAAAGAGGAGAACCAGCAGGAGGAGCAGGGCCCGAGTATCCAGAATCTAGACTTTTGGCCTAAACTCATTACTCTCATCGTATCCATTATTGAGGAGGACAAGAACTCCTACACACCCATCATTAACCAGTCAGTACTGAGTTTTATTATCTTGTATATCCATATTGTAGCTCCGACATGAGTAAAATATGTGGGCAAAGGTGTCTGCGGTTTGATTTTAAGTGATTTTAAATCAAAATTGAATCTAAAATCATTATATATATATTTTTTTTCAAACATGCTATTTAATGTTATTTGGAATTTTCTAACAGACAATAGATTGCTAGTGTCATGTCATATAAACCAGTAGCTGTGAGTTGTTTTCTTTTAGGGACTGATTTGTATTAGTTTCAAGCTGTTAAGGTGTGCATGAGTGCTTGTTTGGTGGAGGATGCTCACACTAGCACATTAACGAATACTTTTATCTAAACTCTTGACTTCTCACTTGCTTTCAGGTTTCCTCAGGAGCTCGATGTGGGTAAAGTCAGCACTGAGGTCATTTGGAGGCTGTTTGCTCAGGATATGAAATATGCACTGGAGGGTAAGACGGGTTAGGGTTAGTCTCTGTACACATAATTTGTGTGTATCTGTGTGTGCGTAAGAGAGAGACAGAGCAACAACTTTCCGCTATTCCTCAAAATTGCTTGAAATTCACACTTCCTTTTCTTCACTCCATCAACTTTCCTTTTCTTTTTCATCGTGTCTTCCAGTTTTGCATAAAGCTTACCTCTGTCGTTGGAAGAACGGTGAGATTATATACAAACATAGCTGATGACAAGCTACAGTCAGAAGTCAAAGCATTGTCTGAGAACCAACCATAAGAAATGGTTGTAATGTCCAAATAAAGTACATCAAACGTGTCCAGACTCTTTTGTAATGTCATTGAACACTTTAAAATGCAAAAAAAAAAAAATGATATCGTGTGTTGGGTGTTGGGCCAGTTCTTAGGCTGTTGTCAAATGTGGTGCCTCAAGTAAATACAGTTTCCATGAGAAACTGATAGCTTTGGGTCTATAACATGATTGATCTTCACATACTGTAAGATATACCTTTGAGATAAATGCAAGAACAGCAGTTGGTGAACCATCATCAGAGCTCTGTCTCATTTGAAACCTGCTTAGCTACTCAGTGTTCTGGCTTTTGACTGTGTCTCATATTAGACTTGTAGAAACTATAGTATCCTGAAACATTATCCGGCACACTGAGTCCTGTGAAAATGAGTGTTGTAGCTGAGTCAGCTTGTTTTCTACAGTATAAGGCTTTCATACTGAGTTCAAATCACAAATTTGATGATGACAAGTCCTTTTAGGAGACCCATTTCTAGGCTTTTACTCTGTGTCTAATTTATCCTCCAGCTCCCCTGTATTATTGTGGTCTAACATTATTTTTTTTGCACCAACAAAGCCATTTTCATTTCAGTAATATCTTTATCATTTATCATTTAATTATTTTACCTGCTTCTCTGTGTTGCCTGAACTCGTTTCGTAATGCTGTTGCCATCTCAGCTCCCAGCACATTTCACATCCGCAAAATTGATTTCTACGCTGGTAAGGCTGTGATTGTGTTTGTGTGTTTGTGTGTGTGCGTTTGTATGTGTGTTTGTGTGTGTGTCTGTGTGTGTGTGTGTGTATGTGTGTGTGTGTTTTTGTTTGTTTGTAGTTATGCAATTAGCAGAGATTCCCAACCCTATTTGGACTTTGGAGCCTAATAATATTAACAGGGTGGGGGTCAACTGGTCAATGAGATTATTGATGTTTGGAGCATTATAGGCAGGATTAAAATGCAGGACAGACAGATGTTCCTGATTTAAAGTAATTAGCGCAAAACTTAGCCTTTAAGGTGACATTATTATTGAGCTTTTATTCTTTTGAGCTATGTTCAGAGTTTGATGGAAACTGAGAAAGTGACCAAACAGGAGGGGATCTGTTTCTTTGTCTGCAAGCTTTTGTGTACAGGGACATGTGTACGGATATTTACTCCTCATTTTACACTGTTGTAAATAATCTCCTTTCATCCTTACGAAAAAATGTTGAAGATATATGGGTACAAACCAACCTGCACTTTAATACATTGGAGTAGCACCAACAGACTGCAAACCTGCAACTGCTACAGCGCACCTCAAGAGATAAACCCTGTGTTTATTTTGGTTTGTTTCTCTGTGTGTGTGTGTCTGTGTGCGTGTGTGCGTGTGTGTGCGTGTGCGTGCGTGCACATGCATGGTTGTTGTTTTTACAGAACATGAGAAGCACAGACTCTGTAAGACTGCAGACTACATGAACTTGCACTTCAAGGTCAAGTGGCTTTACAACGAGTATGTTAAGGACCTGCCCGCCTTTGCAGACACTGTGCCTGAATACCCTGCGTAAGACACACACACACACACACTCATTATCTCACTCTTTTTCTGTCTTCTTCAGGCAGAAAGGTGGTTATCTTGATTCATCATTTCTGCCTTTCCACTGAGACATGGCCTGTTGTTGCATACACAATAAAACCCACAAATATCCGCACACTCAAAGCTCTCCTCGCTGGGTTTGGACACTACAAATATGGATGACTGGAGTAATGGTGATAATAACAACACTGTTAATAATAAAACATTTAATTGCACTGCAGGACATTTTATTCTAATACAATATATTTTCCTACATAATATAGCAACGTTTAGGTGTTACCAGTTACAGAAGTACTTACAGGTTAAGAAGTTACAAGGTGCATTTCACAGATTCATTAAGATTAAAAGAAATTAACAAAAACAAAAAACAGGTAAGACATAATAGAACTGGAGAATTAATAAAATAAAACATTTTTTTGAAAATATATGTTTAAGGAGATTGCAGTGACACAAAACAGTCACATTCAGTAAGTTTTCTCTTGTTTTATGTATCAACTATATGGTTCATCAAAGAGAAGGTTAATAACATTAGATGTTGTTTCAGGTGGTTCCTTCAGTTTGTCCTGGCCTGGCTGGCTGAGAACGAGGAAGTGTCGATGGATTTCATGCACGGGGCGCTGGAGAGAGACAAGAGAGAAGGGGTAAGACACAAAAAAACAGACTGTGGAAGGCCTTGTAGGCAAAAAAACTATTCTGTGAGTTTACAGGTCTCAGATATGTTTTTGGATTCCTTCAAAAATCCAGGATTATATCCATCCTTGTTTTTACTAAAAGGATAACAAATCAATAATATAAACACCCACATTTTAGTTTTTAGAAAATACTATTTGCAGTGCAGTTGACAGTTGGTTTTGTCTTCACTGCTGTCAATTACTTCTGTTTACTTGTGTACCAGCAAACTACACAAAGCTATCAGTAATTACTATGGTTAGAAAATCAAAAACATATTTCTAATAGAAAACCCACTAATTACAGTATGCTCTAAATTTTCGAACCTACCGTTCCCATAATTTGGGCAAGTAAAATTTTCATTTTCATAGCCAATATTCTTTCTTTTTTTTGACACATTATTTTGCAAATTGGCACCCATAAAAGTATGCAAAATTAGCCATTATTGCATGTACAGACAACTATAACTGGATTACTTTGATACTGAAGAAAACTTAAAACCATGATGATTCTCAAGTGCCGGGGTTACAGTATATGGAGCATCTACTATTTCTATGATTTCTAAGTGGATTTTTAGACATTTATTTGCAATGGACACCAGAGATGATACTATCCTTAGAGTGTCGTGCTGAATATAAAAACGTGTGCATTTCTTTGTGCTCAGATTTGACTGAGTTATGACTTTGAGAAGATGGAGTGTGCCAAGGCTAAAACTGCAACAACCATCTTCTAGTTGTTTTAGAACACCAGAACACCATAATGTAATTGTCCCTTCTGCCTAACAGAGTATCTTTTCCTAATTTCTCGCTCTGGAGGGATGTAGAACGATAAAATGAACTTTAGTAAACATTACACTCTCTCAGTAAAGCCATGTGTATGTGTCAATATGTATTTAAGGAAACACACAGATGATGTATGTAGTTAAATAAGGTGGTTAGTTTTTAGTGTTTGACACTTCAACAGGATGTCAGTAACTATATAAAGCATGTTTTTTTAGTTAAATAAGGTTGTTAGTAATTAGTGTTTGACACTTCAACAGGATGTCAGTAACTATATAAAGCATGTTTTTTTTTACCAATTTTACCAATGATCTCTTGTAACTTAAGCATCAACCGTCTCCCTGGTGGAATAAAATGTAGCATTTCACTCTGAAATTTAATTTTTGGTTTCCTGTGGACAAAGAGTTTGCCTCACCAAACACTAGAATTGAATTAAGAACAATTTGCAGGCACTCAGTTAGCAGAGACATTATGTCTGTGATCACAACAATTATGACCGGTGTCTTACAGTACAATTTTTTGCATGAATGTAATAAATTCATATTTTCTATAAGTAGAAAATGGAAGGTAACTCAGGATTTATCAGGACTCAACCGTGAAAGGAAATTCACTGCTACGACTTAACCCTACTGAATGTTAAAATATTAATTTCTCTGTTGCAATGCCTGCTTGTGAATAAAAACTGATACAATCTGTTACGTTTTACATAAAACCTCCTTAATTATCCAGCAGAATCAAATCTATGCTACGTCCTGAGTATTTGTTGAAACCACATTTTTCTGTAGGAACAGAGCCATTGTGCAACAGCAGAAAAACTATACAGTAGAAAGAAAAGCTTTACAACACTGACATCCACAACACATTGAAAGACAGCACCAGTCTCATGACCTTTTGTTCAAGGAGGCTTCGATTTATCCACATGTAGCAGAGTTCTGCTTATGGCCAGTCAGTCCCAGAATAACATAATGATGGACAAGTGTTGTCTCTCAACCTCCTGTTGGTCCCAAAGCTGCACCACTTTATCTTCAGGAACTGTTGTTGCTCTGGGAGAGTTTTGAGAGCAGGAAAGGCTTGTGGCCAGTGCTGACACTGAACAGTACGAAGTATAATTTTGATGCACGCTAAGTGTTTTTATTGATCAAGTCATACTTTCTTTTTCATGGACTGTACAGATGGTTCCTCCCTTCAGTCTTGACATGTTTTTTTAGAGGCTTATCGGTAGACTCCAAAACATATTGATAGTATGAGGAACAATTTTAAAGCAATCATTTTGTATTTACTCACGTTGATGATGATGTCAACAGTAGAAATAGGTCATTCGCTTTACAAAGTACTCTACCAGTAATGTGTGCTTGCATGATGAAGTTACGTTGCCATTGCAGAGGGCACAAACGCAAGTTATTTGTTTTTTATTCTGCATTGAGCCTCACTCAAATGAGTAAAGGACTGCATTTTCTGAACAGAAAGCGGCCTAAGAAGAATAATCGAGGTTTTTCTTGTTATAGCAATCAGGTATTGAAGTTAGGTGGAATTGATCAATATGTACATATATAATACTGTACATACAACATTAAAGTTTAGTTTCTAGGCCTTGCCTCGTCACTCTTCATTTTTTGAAATTATATATGAACATAATCAGAAGCAGACGCAAAGTTAGCAAAGCACTGACAAAATTAGTGCAACTACATCGCTTAACACTGAAAGGGTGACAGATTTTATTGAGGAAGCCTTAAGTGCTTATTGGCCCCCTCTGGCTCTTAAAGAGCCAGTTATGGATCCATAGACAGTAGGTTTCGGAGACTAAGAGAGACAGGGCAGGATTCAACAGCAGGACTTGGCCATTTGGGAAATATATGGCGTGGTTGTCCCAACTACCACACCAACCCTTTGGGCACCTTTTTAGTGACTATTTATTTCAGTTTGAGCTTTAAGCTCAAAAGTAATATTTAACCGGTGAATATATCTGTAGAAACATATGATTAGTGCAACAGTTCATAAGTTCAATAAGCCTATCTATTATACCAGCAGTCATATAAAATGAATGATAACAATTTTAATGGTCAGAGTGCCCTGAAATTACAGTAATTATGCTAGAGCACGGCTTGAAAAAGAAATGAGAATGGTTAGAGTTATTATTTGATTACAGGAAAGTGGAGAAGGAGATGGTGTAAGGATGTTGTTGTGAGGAACAGAGGGGACATGGGAGAGTTGCATTTTTAAAGAAAGGTATGGTACTGCTGGGCAAACATTTTGCAATTTGTCTTCTCCCTCCCTCCACCTGCAGTTCCAGCAGACGTCTGAGCACGCTCTGTTCTCCAGCTCGGTGGTAGACATCTTCACCCAGCTCAACCAGAGCTTTGAGATCATCAAGAAGCTGGAGTGTCCTGACCCCACTGTGGTGGCCCATTATAACCGGCGCTTCGCCAAGGTGAGATCTGAAACACGAGAGGCATGTTTACATCAGTTTCTGTTCATTTTACCACTGATCACACACATATCTTCTATCTCTCTGGGATCTGTGTGGAGCCATTTCACTCGTACACATTATAAGCACATCAAAAATATCTCCCCTGTCGCTGTTGATTGGTTGTTTCAACCAAATTACACGAAATACATATTCTCCCTCGCCTCTAGTGGTATCTGCATAATACAGATGGTTTTGGTTTTTATTACACCTTCTCTATAGATAAGTTTCTGTCTTTTCTTTTCTTTTCTGTCTTCAGCTTCTGAAATGTGCTTTTTTTCCCTTGTCTTACATTTTAGTAAATTGAATATATTTGGGTTTTATACTGTTGGTCCAACTAGAAACGCTAGCCATCAATTTGTAATAGGGAGCTTTCTCTATTTTTTGACACCCAATTAACTATTACGATAAAATAATTGTTAGTTGGACACATTATTTATTGGGATATATTTCTTTAGTACAAATTTGTATGAGGGTAAGCTGAAAGAAATTGCTAGTATCAGCTAGCACTAGCTAACATCAACGTTAGGTGGCCGCTAGCTAAACCTAGCTAGAAAAGTTTATTGTGACTTTGCCTGGAATGCTATCAAGCCGTGAGTCATTACCTCTACTGTCTTTGTCTGTTGTCGGACCATTATCTCTACCCCTTTTGTCTTGGTGTGCCAGTTTATTTTTGAAAGAACCTGGGTCCATTTCAGAAAGAACGTTCAGTGAAAACTCTGAGTTTGTCAACCCTGAGATGAGGGGAACTCTGGATTTTCTGTTTTAGAAACGGAGGTTAATCAAAGTAATTATAGCCCATTTCAGAAAGAGAGGTAACTTCACCTCAGAGTAAGTCACTATGGTAACTGAGCCTTCGAACCTAACCAGTTTGTTGGGAGCAGGTTTTCTTTAATAGACCTTGAGTTTCTCTCAGTCTCCTCTATACTATACTGTAGATGTATTTTCATTTCCAGGTACTAGGCCTACCTTTTTGCGCGATATAGTTTTTCTACCCAGTCTATCAGTTATGTAGCCTACATATCTTTGTCCATCCTCATATCACGTAACCCATCGTGGAAATGTTTTTACATCTTAACAGATTCTTTGTGTCACATTACATTCTTTGTTAACGTTCTTTACAACATCGGAGATGCGGAGCAAATAAATAAAGCCACTGTATAGAAAAGCGCCATCAGAGGAGTGTGACTCGCTCTGAAACAGGTTTTTTTAAACGTTTTGTAGTTGTAGTTCATAAAACGTTTTATGTTCCCTGGACACAAACTAGTAAGAGACATTAAAAAGATGTTCCACAGTATTGCACCCTTAAACCATTTAAAATTAAAGATTATTAATTATAATTCTGTTAAGGATGGTGCTGCCTTACAGCCTTACAATGGGATTAGTAAGCCTAGGACCTTTTTGCCCGCAGGATTGTGCCTAAATGAAATAGATTATAGGTTTAGGCACGAAAATCAACTCAGAGTTCAGGGTTAGACTTAGAGTTTGCTAAACCTCCTTCCTGAAACAGTCCCATGGTCTTTTGGTTCCTTAATGGTTATTGGTGGCATTTTTGCCTTCTTTCTTCGGGACTCCTTTTGTTGTATCCCTTGTTGTTTTTATTAAATCCTCACCACTGCCCTGTTGTTTCTGCATTTTTGGGTCCGCCATTTTAATAATAGTAACACAATGGGTAATAACAAAATAAGAAAAAATTGTGGATACAGACAAAAATAAAGAATTTTTTTTGTATATTACTTCCTGCATGAGGCCCAATCTGTTAGAATTCATCACTTTTTACAATTCACCTTATTAAGAGGAGATAAAGTCATGATTGAAGAATAGATGACGTACATCAAAACCTCTTCCTATGCTGCTTTAAATTGTGAGACACATAAGACCTTTACTGACTCTTGAATCTGTTGTGTCTTTGAGATTCTGGCTGATGAGTTTCAGGTATATTGTTTGGAAAAATGTATACAGTGCAATGTTTTGTTATTCAACCTTTGATGTCATATTTCTTTCTACAAATTTAATTTAAGGCAGTTGCTTTTAGGCACAGCCATTAAATCTAACAAACCCTTCTCTCCGGAGGAGTTGTGCGCGCATATATTTGTGCGTGCGTGTGTGGTGTGATGGCTCAATCAATACGGGACTCATTAAACAAAGAATGGCTAATGTAAGCCATCACTCTGGGCTGTCGATCTCTCCGTCCCCAACCCATGACTCCCTTTTCATTTTCGGCCACTCCACTCATGTTTCTCTCTAGTGCTTCATCTCATCCCCGTCTTAGCTTTAATTTGTTTTTCATCTTCCATCTTGCTGTCTCGTCCTTTCATGAACTCTCCATCTTGTCTTTCCAAGGCCCTCGGATATTTTCTGCCTTTAATTCTATCTTCTTTCCATTTCTAGTCCAGTTTATCTTTTTGTCACCCTCCAATTTCCTATTCTATCCCTCTCGTATCCACTCTTGCTCTTCCGCCTCCAGGCCAGTGCAGTTATAGTTCATTTTGGAAAAAGTATTTGACAGAGTTGTACAATGAGAAAGAAAACCATACTAAGTAATGCAGGCAGCCAACAGGCCACATGTTTAATATATGAGTTAGGCTTAGCTGGCTGACTCAGCAAAAAGTAGGTAACTCTATCACAACAAGCCCGAGACGCTGTGAGGTCACAGTCACCGTTTCTGTCATGTCCTGTCAATAAATTTACTAACACATTTTCTTAACATTGTTTAGAAAACTGTTATTTGGTGTGTTTTTTTGGTGAATTACTTCCTTGTATAGCACATACATACTGCAAACCAGCTGTCAACATACTGAATAGTTTAAAAGTGTGGGACATCATAAAGTACCCATCTCCTTCATTTAAGAAGTATGGGCAGTTACTGAGGTTTCATTTGATTTGGCATGCAGGTCTAGTTAGCAACTGATGACATATTTCCTGAAATTTGGTTTTGAAAAGCTTAAAATGCCCCATGCTTGTAGCATTTATGTGTATCCTCATCTCAAAGATAGCGGCTCAACAAACAGCAGTCAAGGGTACAGTTTAGTTTCAAAATCGTTGATGAATGATTTTACCCCCTATGTATTATTCTCTGCAGGATCTCCAATTGCTTCTGTTTATTTTGCTTTTTTGCACCATTCTGCATAAACCTTTGTAATATTGTGTTAAAAGACAAAGTCACAAAGCTTACTCAGTATGAGTTTAACTAACTGATGCTAAAAATGCTGGTTTGCTTGATTTATAGCGTACCACACACGTCAGTAACATAATGTATGACTTGTTGTCATTATAAGTACAGTTTGTGTGAAGGCTGCCCACTAAACTGGCAACTAAGTGTAACGTTTGATCCATCGACTGAACAAATAATGGATGTGTTTTGGATGCTGCACAGTGTGGAGAAAAACATGTTTTTTCTTCTCCTGGCAACAAGAACAGTGCTTTATTTAAAATAGATAGAAACATAATTGGCTTGTTGCGTATGAGAGCTACACAACAGCTAACATAGTTGAACAAGCTAAGAAGACAGTGGCTGGAGAAACAGCAAGAGAGATCTGAAGGGGAAAGGATGTCTGTGGAGTGCTGCCTACAGACATTAAATGAGGCAGGAGGGGCCTTGCAAAAACAGAAATTAGCACATAAACCCTAATGCTAAGTAAAGTAGAAGTACCCCAAAAATGTACAATACTGGAGTAAATGTACTAATTTGCATTCAAACACTGCATTTCAGTTGTCAACCACAATTTGCTTTTGAAGACTTGACTTCATACAGACTTGGCTTTAAATTATTTAAAATTGTCCCAAAAGAAAGACCTTTTGATTTCAGGACATCTTCACTACCAACAAACCTATAGCTCTTTTAGGAAAAGACAGAGAGATGTACATGTACAGCCATCACAGAGTGAATATTTGAGCAGTATTCTCACCACACAAGAGAAATAAAACTGGAGAAGTAAATAGCAGTGTTCAGAGTCACTACCTCAAAGTTCCCAGAGTAAACATGTCCTACGTGTGTGTTATCTTGTTTTCACAGACAATCACCAAAGTGCTGCTGCAGTACTGTGCCCTGCTGGCCAAGAGCTTTCCCTCCTACTGTGAGAAAGAGAAGATAGTGAGTACTGCTGCGTCACAACTCTGCTACCAAACAACCTCACTCTGCTAATCTGCGATTTAGAAAGAGACCAAGTAGTGTGCAGTAGTAGTTTTATTTCTAACATTATTCTATCAACAGACATCGACATCGATAGTCTGGCTTTATACTTTATTTGCCTTCGGTGTACTGTGGAGTGGGTACAACTTTTTTTAATGGCAGGCTGGCAGATACTGTTGACTTGCAAACTCTGCAACTGGAAGGACTGAATTAAAAGTGTTGAAAACTGTCTCCACTGATAAAAACATACTGGCTAACTTGGAAATAAGGTCTTATGTCCCACATGTGAACCACCCCTTTAACATATGTCTGTTGTTTTCTCTTTCTTTGCTTTCTGTCATCCCCTTTTTTCTTCTGTTTCTTGCCTGACTTTCATTCTGCTGTCTCTATTCTTTACTTTTTGTCCACCTTCTTTTTCTTAACAACTTGTACCTGTTGTCCCCCTCATCTATCATCCTCCAGCCCTGTGTACTCATGAACAACATTCAGCAGATGAGGGTCCTGTTGGAGAAGATGTTTGAGTCGATGGGAGCAAAGCAGGTGAGCATTAGCAGATGAAGACACACACACACACACACGCACGCACGCACACACACACACATCTAACACTTGTCCTGCACCAGTGGTTTTTAACCATCTGCCACAGAGACCTGGGAGTTTTTCATTTCAACCTAGAGCTATTGAAGAGGTGTTTCTTTCTGTTTCTAGGTCAAATTGTTGAAATTAAAAAGTGTTTGTATATGCTAGTGTCAGTAGCATTTTATTAATCCCAAGGTGCCTTTGTGATCAGATATGTAAGAAAATGTTTGATGTGAAAGACAAACTTTGCCATTACTTAGAGCAGGATGATGTAACTTTGACTGGAGACTTTTTTCAGACAATCTCCTTTTTTAAGCATAGATGGCAACAAAAAATTAAAATAAGAGAACAAATGTGTCATGTCTTGCAAAGGTTGTTGCCATTTGGAACTGGTCTCAGTCTTATTGGACCCGCAGTGGTTAAGGAGTTCTCTGGTGCAGTTACAGCAGAGGGACCCATTTGGACCTATAAGAAGACAAAAATATATATTTCTAATGGAAACATGCATTGACCCTGTTACAAAGACTACGACATACGAGCCAGTACTGCTGACCTACTGCAGTTTAGCGTCCATGTTAACCACAGATAACATAGAAGACAAAGATTTGATAATATGTCCAACAGAGCATGATACACTGACTGTCTGGACGCTTAAAAGGTTTCTCTACATAGTTGTTCCAAGAGTGCATGTTTTGGTTTTCACCCCCATGAGAAAGGAAACAGATCTCAGAGGCCTTTATGCACAGCAAAATATTTCAAATGAGTGAAAAACATTTTCCCACAGAACACGTTCCAAAGGTGCATTTCCAAAGCTAGGCGTTTTCGACATTGCAGCACATCCAATAACTGCTTCTGGATTTTCAAGTTTTGTAGTTGTCCTTGTTTTTTTTTGTGAGGTTACAAACATTCACACAATAGGCTTTTCTAAAATATTGTGCTGCAAAAGCTAGTGTCCTGTTGGTCCTGTTAGTACATAGAGAAACCTATTTGGGTCAACTCACCATCCTCCAGATGTGACGTAATTACTGCAATGGAACAATTTTATATGTATTTGGGTATATTGGTCACTAACAGTAGATCAGAAGCTACAGTATATGTGTGCAGGTATCCTTATTTCTGTGTTTGTGTTGAACCTGTAATTTTTTCAAGTTTCAAAGCTTTGGATGAATGTTGGAAAAGGTTTGTTTTGTGTATTTGCAACATTTCATTTGCACTGTGTACAACCTTGGAGTAATACAGTTGAAAACTATATTACCATACACCGTATTTTGTGTTGAAGTAAGCTTGCTGAACTATTTTGTAATAATAATAGTGGAGACAGCTCTACAATAATAGCTTACTGTATCTTGTTTGCTGATGAAAGTGCAGAAGGTGTTGAAAAAAGTGTGTGCATACATAGGCTGCAAGTTAATCTATGTAAGGTGAGAATGAGTGTGTGTCTTTCTTTTTACAGTTAACTGCTGAGGAGGAGATGGTATGTCTAGGTTTCTTTTTTGCCCTCGCTCTCCTTTCCCCTGTTGCTCCTGGAACACAAAGATCCAAAATAAACAAATTAATTAAAGGTCCCATGGCATGACAGTTTCACTTCATGAGGTTTTTAACATTAATATGAGTAGCTCCAGCCTGCCTATGATCCGCCAGTGGCTAGAAATGGTGATATGAGTAAACCAAGCCCTGGGTATCCTGCTCCGCCTTTGTAAAAATTAAAGTTCAGATGGGCCAATCTGGAATCGTCCCTGTATGATGTCATAAGGGGGAAGGTTACCTCCTCTTTCTCTGCTTTGCCCGCCAAGAGAATTTGGCCACCCATGAGAAAGAGAGAGACATCCTGGCTTGCAAACAAGTGAAGCATGGCTATTACTACCCACTGTGAGTCGAGTGGAGATGTGAGTGGCGCATGCGTCACTTTGCGACAAGTAGCCTACAAGATGCTAACGAGAGGCTTCTGTAATGTTAATACAGTAAAAATTGACCTACTTAAAGAAGTTTGTTCACTGCTGGCTACAAGTTAGCAATCAAACACAGCTAAGGCTGTCACTGGAATGGTGTCTTGAGCTATCGTTTTTGAAATGATTTTCATCTTCTGTTATTTTTTTGTAATGAGAAAAGTTTATTTTATGGATTTCACAAATTTCAGTACGACATGTTATGCCGTAAACTGTTTAAATCTTAGCATGCGCAACACACATCTGCACTTGACTAACATTGGATAGTGACAATGGCAGTTTGTCAAGGCCAACCCCCACCCTCCACCTTGCCCCCCTCTCTCCTCTTCAATGGCATTTAAAGATACAGACACAGAAATGACACATCCTAAGGAAAGCTCATTGTGGGACTGGCTCTAGTGGCTCTAATTCTACACCAAGGCTGAATTTCGAGAAAGAGACTTCAGATACAGTATTAGGGGACCACTAAAGGCATCCAAAAGGCAGCATGTCATAGGACCTTTAAAAGCAAAAATCCACCCTGAACCTGGTGTAACCCAGTAGTGTGTGTGTGTGTGTGTGTCTATTTTAAAATGTTCCCTATTTACTTGTAAACAAGAGATCAACTCGAACTCTTTCTCCTTTTTCTAGATTCCTAGTTTTCACTCCTAGAAATAAAGTTTTCCTCTCACCTGATATGATTTATGTGAAAAAATACTGTGTTTCACTACGGTGCTGCTTCTTTCCAAAAGCTTGAGAACGAGGAGGAACCCGAGGAGTTTGATGAGGAGGTGGGTCTGTCACAACCTCAAACCTCATAGTTTAGTTTGGATAAAATTACTTTTTAGGGGTTTTAAACTGGATTGACTTGAGAACTAAAAGACTAATTCATTTTTCTTTTATATCTGTGCAATCAATTACTTTTTCTTTTTAAATAGCAAATACAAGGATTAGCTAAATGTATGTGGCCACCCAAACTTTATATTATCAGCTGCTTTAACTTCATTTAATTTTAAACGTGGCTGCAGGGATTTTCTCCATGTCAGCCACTAGAGCATTGGTGAGGTCCAGCACTGATGCAACATATCCTCACACAACAGTTTTGTATGATTTCTTAAGTAAAGTTAGACACTTTTGCGCGTTATCCCACGAATGTCCAAAGCGCTTAGTGAGCCTGCGCAAATCCCTGCAGTGTAGAAACTGTTTAGGCAACAAAACTACTTGATTATATTTAGGATAAAATGGTGGTATGGGTTAAAATAAGTATGTTTGCTACATAACTTACGTGAGTTAAAGTGGCTATATGGTACTTTCAGTTTGTGGGGATTCTAGCAGCCATTTAGGACAAAAGCTGTTGTGTTTTTACCACACCTGCTGTCGTAAAGGTATTTTCTTTACGTTCCTGCATTTCAAGTGATATAGATACAGTAACTTAGCCTACTTTGGATGTATTGTGAGCATATAGTCAGATTAAATAACAGTTAAAATTAGTCAACATTCACTTTTCCCTTCCCTTCGGATGAAAACAGGGGTCTCCTGGGTGAAAGTCCTGTGCTTTTTTGACTCATGCATCCACCACAACCTCCTCCTCAGACGCTGACTTTGTTACCCGTCATACAAACCCCAATTCCAATGAAGTTGGGATGTTATGTAAAACAAAAATAAAAAGAGAATACAAAGATTTGCAAATCCTCTTCAACCTATATGCAATTGAATACATTACAAAGACAAGATATTTAATCTTCAAACTGATAAACTTCATTGTTTTTTTGTGTGCAAATATACACTTATTTTGAATTTGATGCTTGCAACACGTTCCAAAAAAGCTGGGACAGGGGCATGTTTACCACTGTGTTACATTGCCTTTCTTTTAGTAACACTCAGTGAGCATTTGGGAACTGAGGACACTAATTGTTGAAGCTTTGTAGGTGGAATTCTTTCCCATTCTTGCTTGATGTACAACTTCAGTTGCTCAACAGTCAAGGGCCTGCGCTTCACACTGGCCATACATTTTCAATGGGAGACAGGTCTGGACTGTATGCCAGTCTAGTAGCCTCACTCTTTTACTACCAAGCCACACTGTTGTAACACCTGCAGAATGTGGCTTAGCATTGTCTTGCTGAAATTAGCAGGGAGGTCCCTAAAAAAGTCTTTGCTTTGAATGCAGCATATTTTGCTCCAAAACCTGTATGCACCTTTCAGCATTAATGATGCCTTCACAGTTACCCACACCATCAAAGATGTAGGCTTTTCAACTTTGTGCCGATAACAATTTGGATGGTCCTTTTCCTCTTTGGCCTGGAGGACATGACGTCTATGATTTCCCCTCAAAAAAATTTGAAATGTGGACTTGTGTAATTTGAAATGTGTTTGTAACCAAATTTAGTTTGTAACCATATTCATCTTTAATGACTATCATTGGAAGTAAGTTTGAGCAAGCAGAAATTCACAGGCAGCGTTTTTAAGTAAATGAGTGTCTCTTTTAGTTTTAGTGGACGCCTAAATCTTACAATGACTCTGAAAGCTACAGCACACTAGCTGTGTCCTTTACAAACACCTCAGCAGAGCAACACAACTATCCCTTTTATATTTTATATATTTTATTTATTTTTATAATTGTCCTAAATTTTTATTTGTTTGTTTTTATTTCCATATCATATCCACCAGGCCAACACTGACAATGGAGAGAATGACATGGTGGGTTAGCTGCACCAGCAAAAGCTGCCAGCAAAACAAAACAAAAATCACTTTCATATACGTTTTTGTAAATATCTTTTGTTCTATTTTCTAAATACTTTTGTCTCATCCCACCTTTTCTTGTTTTGTTCATTTCAACTCCAGTCTGGCTGCTCAGACTCAGAGGGATCTGAGGTAAGAAAGAATTAAGGAAGGACAAACTGACAATCAAGGCAAAAATCCTCTATAGAAACAGTTTTGTAACTTTCCTGAGATCTTGGACATTTTATATCATAAATATCTTAATTGTAAGGAAGTAACTGATTCTTATTGGGGCTGTGTCCTTACAAAACATCCTCACAACAATACATTTAGTAATAAAGGGTGAGAATAGGGCTGTAACAAACTTAGACACGTCACTGGTGGACTCAAATGCACGACTCATAAAACAGTCGAAAGTTTAACAAAATGTTTACTTGGCAAAAAGTTTTAACCAAGAAAAGCGCTCACTTTGAGGATCAAACAATTTCACAAAAACTGTAAACAAAAGCTGATTACATGAAGATCTGGCTAGAACACTTGACAACACTATCACATGGACCGAACAAGACAAAGGGAGACTTTTGTATGAAGTAGCCAAAATGGTTCTCACAAATCAGAAAATTGTGGACCCCATCAATCCTGGATGGAATATGATTAAGGAAATGTGTTTTTCCAGACCTTTTAAAACTGTCTAGGGCTGTTCTTGTTTTTAAGAATTGGTTATTATAGCAATTTAACCTGGATGAGAAACCTGGATCAACTTTTTCTGCTTCACGAGAAACTTCTGATCCTAAACTTTAAATGTCCAAGATCAAAGGGAAACATTTCAAATTACATTTTAAATGACTTTTGCTTATTGTCAATGAACTAGTATTACCACTTTGAACTCCCCAGCTGTTTCACCATGAGCACAGCTGATAAATCTCTCCGTATCGCTGATGCTAAAACGTCCATAAAGCTCCAGGAACCACATGCTAGCAAAGCTCTTAACACATTTACAGCCGGGCGCTAACTCTAACGCAGCCCTCCTCCTCTAGTGAATGCTTAATAGGCTAGACAGTGGGCTGCCAGATACTTGAGTTGATAGTGTATAAAAATGTTGTATTTAGCTGCCACTTAATGGCTTTCTTGAAATGGCTTAATTTGTCAGCATGTGGGGGGTCTGTGGCACATCAGAGAGGAGAAGGGAAAGTCGGACTTAGAGCAGAGGGTGAAAAAAATAAATTTGGTAATGTCTCGGCTGTGGTTGTGGTTAATGGATAAAGTTACTTTTATCTTAACAGATGTTGAATGGGGTGTTAGAGTGAAGGTGTGCATACCTTTATGAGCTGGCTAAATGTGTTGCTCTTTTAGTATCGTTGGTGCCTGTGCAGAAAAGAGGATATTTTACGTACGTCAATATATGTGTATATGTTGATTTGTGTGAAAGATTATGAAAAGTTATCTTGAGAAACTGGGGTAAAAACCCTCTGTATAATAAGTTTTTGTATGTAATATTCTCACAATGAAGGTTTTTTAACTTGGCATTGCTCCTTAATTGCTGCCCTCAAGTGGTAGTTAAACAATGTAATTGAGATGCGTTGGGCATTAGAGGTTTCTTTTTAATGTAATATTCCTCGAAGACCTTCCTAAAGGAGCTGTTTATTAAAGGATGAACCCCAAGATAGTTATTGAATGTGCCGCGATGCACCCAAAGTTTCAGCTTTTAAAAAGTTGATTTTCAGGGGTGCTTTGCAGTTTTGTGTCAGATTATTTATAATTGTACATTATGATTGGTGGAAGTAAGGGTTGATTTACAACATGGCTTGGCACACCCTTCAAGAAGGGATGTCATTACTTTGGTTACAAAATACCGGTATAGGATGTGTGCTATAGTACTGTATTTCTGGCTTTGGTAGGAACAATTCTGGAGAGAGTGAAGACCTTTTTTGGAAATTTTGTCAAAGTTGAAGTCAGATTAGTTTACAGGTTTGGTGTTAGAGGCTAGGGAATGCATTATCTCAAAGAAGGTCTTCACAAGAGTCAAGGTGAGGGTGAACTATGTGTTCATGAGCGCTGTGAGTACAAACCTGTTCACGTAGGCACGCTGTGCTCCCGTCTGAGGACAAAAAGCAGGACCCCACACGATAGATAATGTATGTTAGGGATAAGTCTTGGTTTGTTTACTGCACTGTTTGTGTTTGGTTTCTGTTCTTGCTTCCATTGCATTGCTCTAGCCTTGTAAGAAAACAGGCGATTGCTAATGCTGTCCTGTCCTATCTTGTCCTTTTCAATCTGTCCTGTCCTGTCTACCCTTGCTATAGGTTGACAACAAAGAGAAGGAGAACAAGGTTGGTTGGACAGGCCCAGCAATGTGACGTTGCCTTTGTGCAACTGGGACTTTGTGTTTTGTGTGTTGTGCTGTTCTTTGTGAACTAGACTCACCTGTGTATGTTTATGTTCTGTTTTTACTAAAATGATTAGCTGAATCTTATGAGAATATGAAACTGCAAGCCTCTCCACACATTTTGTATGGCAAAGAAGAGTATACACTGTTTGTTATGAGTTTGATTTTATTAAAAGCTGCACATGGCTGCTTGGTGGCACCAAATGGCGGTCAGAGGAAACAATTTTAAACCTAAATTCCTGCCCACTTGTTTAGCAACCAATCTGTGACACCAAAATGAGGCCAGAAAGAAAGAAAATAATCAATTGAAACTTTAATTTGTGGCTTTCTTTAGGCAGATAATTCCTCCCATCACTGACCATATTTACCTCTTGATTTTAGATTGTTTGTGATACATTCTCGTTTCTCTTCATGTGTTGCGCTGATGCACCACACAGCTTGTATGGTATTTTATAAAAAGTATGGCCTAGTGCAGCTTTGATCACTGATTTTGTTTTAGATATCGAAATAATAAGTAGTTAATTATATTACAGCAACAACACATGTTTGAAGACAAGTAGGTCGCTGGGTTCTTTCACTGTTCTTAAATTCCAGTCCTCTATTGTGGAAAGTCACCTGGTCGCAATGCAGATCAGCCTCTAGCTCTAACATTAAAGGCTATGTTTCCACCAGACATCTTGTTTTACAGCTAGAAGCACTAAAGAAATGCTTCAGGGAAGTGCTTGGTGTTACATGGTGCCCACTTGAGATATTTTAAACTTTCGGTAATAAAAGGAAAATGCAAAGCTCTCGCAGGTGTTAAGAACCTACCAACAGTGTGATTCCTGGCAACAAAGGGAACGACAAACTGGAAACATTTAGTAGAATTTCGATACACATATTAAACTTTAATGTTTATCACTGAGCAGATATTTCTCCTAAAATTCAAATAGTCTTAAGAAACTAGAGTTCTGTTGCTTCTACAACCGATTGTGTCTCTAGTAAGCTATTTGCCATCTGTCCTTCTGTAGGACGAGTCCTCAGGCTATGATGACAGTGATGAGGAGCAGGAGAAGGTTTGCAGTCTATAAAATAGGTTTCTCCAACAAACATTTCCATAACTAACCTCTCCTCTCCTGCCGGCTGTCATCTCAGAGCTGACTGAAATCCTCACATGTGGTTGACTAGATTCTTCATTCACCCTGCTGTTCTTGTGTGAGACAGTGTGTTTGTATACAGTATGTGTTTGTGTTTCCACTTCTTTTTCCTATCATCATACAGTGCCATTAACTTATTGTTCTCCATGCCTTCTATTTGTTGTTTTCTGCCTTTAATGTCTTTGTTTGATTTTTTTTGTCCAAAAGCTTGATAAGGAAAAGGTGAGCCTGAGCAATCAGCCACATTGCCTTATGTACCCTCTGATACTTAATGATGAATGTCGTTTTTTATTTTACTTTATTAACCTTTATGTCACATGTCTTTTTCTTTTCTGTTTTCACATCTTCCTCATCCAAGAAGGAAAAGGTGTGTTTGCAACCAAGCTGTGTGCAAGTTGTTTTTGTTCAGTTTTAAGCATTGTGTGTGTGTGTATGTGTGTGTGTGTTTGTGTGTGTGTGTGTGTGTGTAAAGTCTGATCTTGAGGGGATATTATCACCTGAATCTGAATGAAAGGGCATTAAAAAACATATAACATAGATTTGGTGATTGGAAGGATAGACTGCAGACGTGTGTTAAAATCCCAGGGGTTGGCTAACAGCATGCCTGATAATGATCCTAATGAGCCTTGTTTAAAGTTGTCTGATAATGTTGATACGGACACTTCTAAAGGTCTAAATCTTGTCTGTGATTTATGCATAACGCTGTCAGAAAAACACCTTCTACCCTTAAAATATCAAGGGTTGTTTTAGGTACGTTTTTAGCACCTCTCAGAGCAGGGTGTGAGCCTTCAAGCTCGATATAAAACCTGGCAATCTGCCAAGTTGGACCTATGAGGGTCTCACCTGTAAGCAACAATAAGCTTTATTAATATGTGAGTCACTTTGTATGGAGAGACCAAAGGCTAACAGGAAAGTTGAACATAATAAAACTGCCAAAAAGAGTGTGATTGGTATGATGTTAGCTTGTGAATGAATGTGTGAACATGGATTTATACTGGGGCTTTCAGTATCTAAACATAGCTCACTTATAAATGTGTGTCCTTGCAGGCTGAAAAGAAAGACAAAGAGAAGCAGGTTGGTTGGTTGGTTGTTGGTTGGTTTCTCTTGTTCCCCTGTAATGTCAGTCATGTTGAATGCACGCATTTATTCACTTCACTGTATATGTATTTTTTTGAAAGCTAATTCAATTGAATTTGTTTATAAGAAAAATAGATTAATGGTGTTGGCTTTCTTTTCATACATTTTTATTTTCCTTTCTTTGCCCGAAGGAGGACACAAAGAGTAAACAGGTGGGTGCTGGAAACACAGATAACCCTCCTCATCCTTTAGAGATCTTGGGATCGATCAGTGCAGAAAAGTAGGAGTTTGTACGTTTTGTTAAAGGGTCGTACAGTGCATCTTTCTCAAGTGTGTCCTGTTGTTGCGTCTGTTAGACTAAACACTGAGAGATGCATAAACCCACTGACACGCTCAAGATTGGATTGCAATGATTTATTCCTCCACACGTAAAATACCAGTGCTGCTGTTATCAAATGTAGAAGTTACTTTGTGAGTCAAAATAAGTGCGCTTTTTGCGGCGGCGAAAACAGAAAGTGTTCGCTCCCAGGTTCCCCCCCTCTCTGTCAAAGCCCAAAAAACCCAGGTGAACTGGTGCAGTAAACAAATATAATGTTATCACTTCTGCTCATGCCGTGATGAACACACCCACCACCTACAATATAAATAATGATATAATGTTGACATGTTCAGCTACATCTGGTTACTAAAATGAAACACGATTATCCATCATAACCTCACAAGTTGCATAGAGTGGACCTAATAAACCACAGTGACACATACAATTTGCATGATTTGCACTCACGCAATTGTGTAGTTGATCACACCTGCAACATCTTTCCTTGAGATTTCAGGCTCAAATTTAATGGTTGGTTGGTGGTTTGTATGGTTTGATGATTTAAAAGTGCTGCAGTGACCAGAGCCATTATGCTGGAACTGGTAAGCCCTCTTTTAGCGTTTATGAGCAGTATGTATGTAAACTTTATTAATAAATAATTTATAACAGTAATAAGGGCATTTGTTTTTACATTGTAACAAATGTAATAACTCTTTATACACATTTACAAATCAAGTTTAGAACTGCACCTTGGAAAAAAAAATCTTTTCACCATATTTGGATGTATTTGTGAGCCTTACGACGCGTATGACTCCCCGATAAAGCATAGGACCGGACCTGTCTGTAGTTCCACTATCTGCTGTCCATGTTGACTCAGACTTTTCACAGAATCCAATTCAAACAATCATGCCCACTTGCCAAAAAGCTTAATTTGGCCATAAACAGAGGCAGCACTGCTTGATACAATTCCTACTTTTTCCAGAGTGAAGCTCTTTTCTCTCTTTGAGTTTAGTCATTTCACTTTGTTTCTTAGTTTGTAACAATCAAATGGTTGGCTTATCATTCCCCTTTATGCAGCGAACATATTGTAAAACGGTGAAACCTGACAGTAGAGGATACCTGTCTAATCATTAATTTTTTTTCTTTTTCTGACCAGTCAAAGGAGGAAGTTAACAAGGTTTGTTTGTCAAAATCATCTCCCTTTTTCCTCTGTAGGAGTTTTTCCCTCTCTTCCACCTCCTAAATGCAACTCCTGAATTTACAAAATAAGCCTATTGGCGTGTTAGCCGTAGTACACTAGACCCTTCTGTCTTACAGCCAAACTGATGTACAACCTCTGCAGGTAGATTTTGTACAACAATATAATCAATCTTGTATAACCTGAGCCGGCCCGAGGCATCAGAAAAGCAATGCAGCTGTTCAAGGCCAATCACCACATGGAAATGGAAATTCTCTTTGGATTCTTTTATACATTTTTTGTCGTAATTTTGTGTATTTGAATGCAATGCTTGATTAGATACATAGTATAAACAATGAAGCTTGTGTTGCAGTTTCTTGTCTCAAGTGTGTGCTATGGTGAGAGCTAGTATTACAAGCCTTTTAGGGCCATAAAAAAGCTTTGAGCAGCCATACAGTACATGTAAATGCATGTCTCAATTAGCTAAGTATCTGATCATTCATTGTATTAGTTGACTTTCTTCCAAACAATTTCACTGCCAGTACCGTGGCAGTGAAACATTCGACATCTATAGGTGATGTCAGTTTTCCCCTTTGTCTTGTAGGATCTCAATAAACCAGAGGCCATAAATAATATGACAAACGTTCCAAAATAAACCCTCAGACTACTTTTACCTGCAACATACCATAATGTACAATCCTGTGTCTGTGACGTTATAGTGTGTGTGTACTGTGTGACTTTTCTTTTTACTTTTCTGTCTTTTTTCTTGTTTCTTTCCTTTCTGTCTTTCCGGGAAGACTGAAGCCACAGCTGCCACAAAGAAGGTACAGTTGTCTGGTAGAGAGAGATAAGAGAGTCGGACAAAACTGTATTACCTGTAAAGGACATTTCTAATTTCAGGCTGTTATTCTAGAGGGAAAAGAGTGTGCGTGCGTGCGTGCATGCCTGCCTGCGTGCGTGCGTGCGTGCCTGCGTGCGTGCCCGCGTGTGTGCGTGCATGTGCTAGTGTTCTTAAAAGATATTCTTAGTCATTCGCCCGCTAGTCTAACATTATGTAGGAAATACTACTTACATAAAATATAATGCAATGTATATTTTGTTAAACTAAAGTGAAGTGTTGAACTGGCAAATATAGTGTGTTTATAGAAGGAAAAGCTAAAATTCATGTGCATGAATACACGATCGCTCCTTAAACAGTCAAAAACAAAAGTATAGTTTGTTAATAATGTTTATTTTTTGTCAAATGTTTTTAACTGCTCGCTTTATAAAACACTGAAGAATTGGAAGGTTATTTTTTTTCTCTTTTTAACAGAGACTAGTTGTTTCTTGCTGCTTCCAGTTTTTGTGCTTGGAAAGGCTAAACACATCAGTCAGTAGTGAGAATTAATTGATACTGGTCTTCTGATCTAATTCACCTAAAAGAGAAAACAGTAGCCTACTAGTTGCTATTTTGCTAAACAGTGAGCATGTGATCATAAAGCAGATGGTTTGACTCCTAAGTACAAAGTTGTGAGAACCAGTTTTAGGCTTGACGAGATCTTATTATATCTTCACTCACACTGCACTTGATTTAACCTCCTGTCTTACATGGGAAAAGAATTTGCTCGGTATTTTGATTCATCTCTCAAGGATACCTCACACACGTCCACACTCACCTCCAAAAGCCTATAAAGATGTTTTTAGCCGGCCACTTGCAGTTCACATGAACACAGCTGTACATTTCCTTCTTGGATTCAGACCAAGAAGGGGTGGAGTGGACAGTCCAAACTTCCATTTCACTCAACATTTCTCAATTAAATTGCAAGATACTAAAACACTGTCATTTCAAAGTCACAGACCTCTTTTAGTCCAATTATATGTTATGGCACTTTGCCCAACGTCCTATATCTAATAACACAGTTGCACAGTTAAAGATGGTACATTTTCTACAAAGACACTTTAGGGATGTCTTTTCTTACAATTGTCTAACCACGGCTTTTGTAACATTTGCTGCATACTGGAGATCCAGTATACTAATGAGCTAAGATCTGGTACCAGAATCCTCAAGGCCAGCTCTTCCTGCAAGCCTGCAAGGCGTTTTTATTAAATGTTTGTGATGCCATATGCAGCAAGTATGACTTATTATTGACCAATTTTAGCTTTCTACTGAAAGAAAAGAGCCTCCTGCTGTCACATGAGTTTGACTTGACATTAAAAAAAAATTATATTCAACCTTTCATGATTGATTTTGAGCTTCAGGAAATGGTGTGCTCTTCATATTTTTGTGAGTTCTCTTTATACACGCTGTCGAATGGGGTTGAAGAGGCATGAATGAGAATCTGGTCTACAAACTCAGCTGAAATCTTATTTAGTCATTTGCATTTTAGTCAGCATTTATTTCCTGTTTACTGTTCTGTATACACATCACACACAAATTACGCTCATACTGTAAGTCACTTTGAGTATCTCTGACTCACTGTAGTTGAAATGTCTCACCCATTGACATGAAAAATGAATCTGGTGTTACAACCTCTTACTCATCTCGCCAACGCACTCCACATGCATTCCGGGACCTTATGTCCATGTACTGTACACTATTTGGTCTTTTCAACCATCATTGTAATTTTTTTTAAGAACTAAATCTGGATTCAGCAGAACTGAATGCAGCGGACATTGTGACCACAGCGTCAAGTTGACATTTTGGGTTTTGCATATCTAGTAATGGCTTTATATAGCTCCTTGTGAAGACTTACATTAATAGGTTACCACTTTTCTCCTCCTGTTCATTTTTGTGTGTTTTAGCTGGATATAGAGGCAGCTGACATCCTGAATGAGCTGCAGGTGAAGCTCAGCACCTTCTTGGATAACTTCAGCACCATGTTTGCCAAGAGGTAACACACACACACACACACACACACACACACACACACACACACACACACACACACACACACACACACACACACTACTCCATGGATGTCTGAGGAGCAAGCCTCTGTCAGCCCTGCAGAAGTTTTCTTATCTAAGTGTGCCTTTCTCTTCTCCCTCCAGTTTCCAGACTCGTATTAACGGCTGCATGCGTCAGATGGCTGAGATCCTTTACCAGATCAAAGGGCCGCCCAACCACAACACTGCAGAGGCAGATGCTGACGCCGTGCTGAGGCCCCTCATGGAGTTCCTGGATGGAAAGTAAGTGAAAGAATAAGGCACACACCGTGGCTCCTTTTGTAAGCGGCTGGGAAACAACTGCACAAGAGGGTTCCCGACTTTTAATGTAAATTATTTTGCCTTTCCTTATTTACTTACACACTAAAGATCACTGGATCGAATTTGACTCAATTTGGGTCAATATAGCACTAGTCTATATCCATGACCTTCCACTTCTGGGAATTGCTCTGTTGCTGACGGAATTTCCGCCGTCCTTCTTTTTGGCCAGATATCCGTTATCTTACACTTTCTTTGTGTTGGAATTTTAAACTCTGGTCGATTCATGAGGATTATGGTTAACTGCTCCTCAGATCTCTGCAGGGTAAATCCAAACAGCTAGCTAGACAATCTGTCCAATCTGAGTTGTCTGTTGCAAAAAAAACAACTTTTTAATGTACACATGTTCCACCAAAACAAGTTCCTTCCCCAGGCTATTTTGAAGCAGCTCCGGGGCTCCAATGACAGTTGTGGTTAGTTTAAAGACATGCTAATAAACAAGAGCACGTTCCTCTCCCCTCCCGGAATGCTGTGTGGACTAGCCAGACTAGCCTCCACGGCGCTGTGGAGGAGTTTGGCAATGCAAGACTAATATAACACAAGCAAGAGGTTAATGTTACACATGAGTAAAAAAAAATACAAAAAAGGGGGTTGTTTTGACCCAGTGTTACTGTAATTTATTTTATTACTGTTGAAACAATTACCCATATAATAATTATAATCTTCTCAAGCTCTTCTTAAACGTACATGTCCGTATTTGTTTTTAGCGTTTGTTTTTGATACTATTCGTACTTATTGTTTGCAGTTTTGAATGTCATGTTGTTCTGCACTTAACAATATGTTTGTATTACAGGTAAGACTTGCACTTGTTGGGTCTAACACTAGGTCAAAATGATCATATTGTGGTTTTGATAAATACCAATCAGTAAAATATTGAAACAAATAAATAAGTAATAAAATACCACTAACTCCAGTTCAAAACAACCCATTGGAAGTGGGTGAAGATGGCATGACAATGACTTCCACTACAACAAAGACTGTTGGAACAAATAATTTTGAGCTCACATATTTGATGTTGTGTGTGATCCAGCCTCAGTATCTTTGCTGACATCTGTGAGAAGACAGTGCTGAAGAGAATCCTGAAGGATCTGTGGAAGCTCGTCCTGAGCAGCTTGGAGAAGTCTATCGTCCTGCCTCAGAGCAACGACAGCCTGGTAAGTACAGCCCTAACTCTAACCATCACAACTACACTTCTTACCCCAACCCTAAACCCAAACAAAATCGAAACCTAATTAATCAAAGGGTACTCCCCCAATTCTGCATTAACATTCTTGGAGTTCTTATGGTCGGTTTTAGAGGGGAAAGGATCAATGCAGCAGATCCAGAGATATTCACAGACAAAATGTCATCATTGTGTCATGTCATGTCATGTTATATCCCAAAGATAGAAGAATAAGGACACAAACACAAGATAATGAAAAAAAAATTGTATAATGTCTTTACAGTCATCACAAGTCCAGCTTTAAACACTAATGAGAGTCATCAGATGACATTGATGGAAAAGCCCACAAACAAACACAGTTAAGGACAATATATGAGCGTGTTTTTACCCATTCAGTACAAATCAACTACACTTATTTTTGCCAGCCATTTTAGTCAATAATGGGCTTTGTTCTGTATTGATTTCCTTTAAAAAAAAAAATCTGTTATGTTTATAGCCTGTGGTAATGAAGCAGCAGGCTGGCACTGTTTTGAAACATCTTGTTATTGGTGCGGCAATTTCTGAAAATCAACTGTCAAACAGCAACAGTTTATAACACACAAAGTGGCCGAATTTACATGCAATCATATTGACGTTTAACGTTCATTTTTGTGTGTTGTTGTTGTTGTTGTTGTAGTTTTGTCTAGTGGCAAAGCTCATAAACTTAACATTGGCACAAAACAAGTTGCTTTAAAGTGTACAGTTAGTTTTTAAATTTTTATAAAGAAAACTACAGTGATCAAGTTGTTATTTACTGTCATAAATGAAAGATCTCAACAAAGCCTCAGCAAGTTGATTAAAATGAATGGAAGGTACTTTAGTAAATTTGCACATATGCTGTATGCGTTGTACTGTTGGATTATATAGTATCTGATATCTCAGCTCCAGTAAGATCTGCAGCTGTACTCTGCTGCCACCTAGTATAAAGGCTGGAAGTACATTTTAAATTGATTTGATTAATTTAAAGCTGATTTGACCCATCTTACATTCATCATGCACAACACAAAATGTATAATTTAAGGAAAGTGGCCTTAAGGGTGGAAATGAGAAAAAGTGATGAAGGTGCTCTGATCATCAGAGGAACCCTGTTTCAAATAAAATGTCACCAAGTTTATTAAATCAATTGACAATTCATCACATTTTTTTTCAATTCACATGCATTTTCATTTAATCAATTAACTTGTGTTGTTTACCACCCCTCATAACCTAATGGTGGATGGCAGAAAGTATGTCTTCTCCAGTTGGATTTCTTCTGTGAAAATGTTAATCATGTTAAATCACTGCATTTTGTCTTTTGTACTGAGAATTGCGAGAATGAGGCATGAAAATATCCTGTATAGACACTTCTTTCTCTCGCCTCCTCTCTGCAGGGGGCCCAGCTCCTCACAGCAGCAAAAGGACTGTCGAATCTCAAGGTAACACATGTAAGGCAAAGAGAAAGGAGTAACTTGTACTGTAGGTTTCCAAAAATACATTACAAAGCCTGGACTTTGATTTACTATTCATCACCATGTGGTCGGTTATGGAAGCCAGACAAGAGTTAGAGCGTGGATGCTAACAAACAAGCAGCTACTTAAAAACTGCCCCTAAAACATTCATAAGATGAAGTAAAGCTGGCTACAGAGACCACACGTTCTGACTGAAAACATGAATTATAGTCACTGGTGGCTGCTTGTTTTCACAGCATGCAGGAGGTTGCATAAAGCAGGCAGTTTGAAGACTAGATAGGCTGGGTAACATTTGGACGTATAAAGTAAATTAAAACTGCTGTTCTGGAGCTGCTCACTCAGCACAAGTCTCTGAAATCATGCAGATGTACGGATGAGGGATCACTGGTCTGTTAAATGTATTCAGGTTATCTCACTGGATTCAAGTGAACAAACCAATAAGCAAGCGACACTAAATGTCAAAACTTTGCTAAATAAGAAAGACCTGAATTCATGATTTTCTCTTGCTCTTAGTTGTTGCTCTAGATTTGCTCTTATGAATGAAGTTTGTCTAACGTCGGTCTGTGAACTCTGGTTGCTGCAGGGAGGTGGTGAAGCCAAGACCTTGACGCCCAAACAGTGTATAATCATCGATGCAGGGCTGGAGACGATCAAGGTAGGTGTAGACCGGCTGCACATGAACGTGTCAACCGAGAAACAGCACTGAAAATGTCAGCACTAACCATGTTAAGCATATTACCAGGCACCATCATAGTGTGAATTTAAAATGTGTTCCTTGTTTTTAGTAATAATAATTTTCAAGTTAAAATTTAGTTTTTTTTATGTTTTTGTTACTTATTTCTTATCATCTTCTTTGAATGTCCTTGTGTTGTATTTGTGATTCCTACGTGTGATCTGTCTGCTGTAACAGTGTCATTTTCCTGTGGGATTAATGAGATACTCTATTCATTTATCTACCTTAAAGGATTTATTTCTAACCTTCCCCATATTTGCTCACTTCTCTTTCAGCAATACTTCCACGCAGGAGGAAACGGGCTGAAGAAGGCGTTTGTCGAGAAAAGTCCTGAACTGGCTTCACTGCGTTACGCCCTCTCCCTCTACTCCCAGAGCACCGATGCTCTCATCAAGACCTTCGTCACCACACAACATTCCCAAGGTGATCACACACACACACACACACACACACACACACACACACACACACACACTGTATGTACAGTATATTCTGGAGGTTTTTTTAGTGTAAAAAAGAACCCTAAACCTTTGTGATCTTTCCTCAGTGCATGATGGGATTGGCATCAGAATCACTGGCAATGAGAAGATTCGACCTGATAGGGGTAAGTGTCCACTACACTCTAAATTAGGGGTCTCCCGGGTTCAACAGGGAACCATGGAGCTTCTTTGTAGTATTCCTTGTAGAAAAAACACCTCAGTGAAATCTGGAGGAACGCCCAATATTTGAGGTTAAAATAAACCCAAACTTTCTTTATTTTTAGTCTTTGTACACCAGTCACCTAAACCCTGCTTAACTCTATTCACTAACAAGGCACAGGTTGTTGTTTTGTAAGATTTCCTTGTTATTGAAAACAGGTATGATTAAATTAGATGTTTCTTAGATTACATATTGCCACATTGACAAAAGTACATTTTATTGTGCCTGAAAACTGAAATGTAAGATAAGAAAGTAGGTCATTGCAGCACCAATAAGATCAAGATGAATTAAACAAACCATGTTAATGTGTGTTTGGCAGGCTCTGGGATAGAGAAGCCCATCGGAGAGGCCATTCTGCAGATCGACATGGTGCTCGGGAAGGAACGCAAAGTTATTGTCAGAGGTGAAACTCCTAAATTCAAAATGCTCAAACATTTACAATTTCATCCTGATGTACATACAGTCCCAAACCTAACCTCATCCTAATTCAAATTTAAAAACCAGGACCAAATCTTGAATGACTTCTTTAAAGGACCATACTAGTGGTTTTGCATATTTTCGCCCACTATACCGCTGTACCACTATTGACTGTTTATACCTTGTATCAGTGCATTCATTCTTGAATTAACATCTGAAGCAACAGCAACATTAGGAACAAAACAAAGTTCATGAGACAACCTCACCTCAAGGTACACTTTTCCTAACACACATCTGACTCATATTTAGCACCATTAAGGCAATGCCCTTTCAAAAGATTCCTTATTTGGAAAGGTATTTTGCAGTCCAAATAACAATAAACAAAAGTGACTTAATGTGATGGCCTAAGAGTCAGTCTCAGGGCTGGACAAGTTACTTCCTAAAATAAACTGAAACGGACTGAATGATCAGTAGTAATGCCAATAAATTACAGGTAAATTACTAAGATGGTCCTTTAAATAAAGAAGCAAGGGAAGAAATATTTCCACTTAATCATTGTGAGGCCCTCCTAACTTTTACACAGACAACTAGCAACTATCAATCTGGTGGTAACATGACCTTATAGGAACATCAATATATATAAATAAAGAAACATGCAGCAACACACACCATTGTACGTCCAATAGCACCATCATTCCCACTGAATCTCTACCTCTCTCCATCTAGTCATCGCAGTTAATGACATTAAATGGCAGACATCAGGGATGTTCAGACCCTTCGTGGACGTCTCCATGGTTGGTCCCTTCCTGGCCGACAAGAAGCGCAAGTTCACCACAAAATCCAAGAACAACAGCTGGTCGCCAAAGTTCAACGAGGCCTTCCAGTTGTGAGTTTAAAAGCTCTTACAGCTCCAAAAGAGCTCAAATGCTTACAGCTGAAATGTATTTGTGAAACTAGAGGCTGATTTTGGATTTCCCCATCTGATCCGTAGTGTCCTGGGGAAGGAATCCCCAGACTGCTACGAGCTCCAGGCGACAGTAAAGGATTACTGTTTTGGTCGTGCGGACCGGGTGGTCGGCATGGCCGTGGTTCAGCTGCGTGACGTCGCTGACCGCAAGAGCTGCGTGTGCTGGTGTCCCCTGGGGCCACGCATGCAGACCGACGAGACCGGCTTGACGGTGTTGCGGATCCTGTCCCAACGGCCTGCCGACGAGGTGGCCAAGGAGTTCGTCAAGCTGAAATCTGAAATTCGTCCTGTGGAGGAGGGCAGATGAGCAGAGACACTGACTCAAGATCATCACTTGTTGGAATAAGTGAAACTGACATGGATCACGGTCAGAGTTTAGAGTCTGGGCTACGTGGTGTTGTCTGTTGTTAATGAGCACTGTCATCTTCATCCTCAGTAAACACAGACCGCTAAGGCCCCTAACGTGAAGGAGATCCTTCCAAAGACACAGTAGCCCCAAGCAAGTTGCCTGGTTGTCACGTTTAGAAAAGAAACTTGTTTAATTCAACGGGCACATTTTGAAAGCAAATGCTTGAATGTTGACAAAGAAAAACTTACTCAGCAACTCAACATATCATAACTATCAAGTGACATATGGATTTAAATCACCATCTCAGAGGTCAAAAATAGTTTCACTTCACTGGAGAAAAACTTCTGACATTTTCTGACATCTTATGATTCTGATGACGGACTATTTTGGTCGTCTGTAGCAAACAGAATCTGTAATCTGTCATCAGCGCTGCTAATCCACATCTTTTTTTACCAAACATAGATTCACTGGAATGTATGGACTTGAGTGTCTGTTTACATGACAGTATGAAAAGATGTGAACAAGGCACTGAATTAATGACGATAAATACCGATGGCATGAGTTGGAGGAAGTTATCTTAGATTATTGTACTGTTTGAGCCTGTGAGGCCTTTCGAACTCTAACAAATATCTCCGACATCGGAACCACTGTCGACTCTAATATCCCACCACAGTTTTTCCAAAAGAAACACATTAAAATGAGCCAATGTCATACTTAGCATGACCTCAAATTTGTATGAAACATTTAGGCAGGAATACCAATGGAACAGCAAAAAGAGCAACATTAAAACATCCTATGGTCTGAAGGGCAACGCCTATCATGGGTCACATCCTTTGATTCACAGTAATGACACCTGAGACCCTGATGCTTCTTCGGAAATAAGTAGTCAGATTATGTCAGTCCTGAAAGTGAATAAAATGGCAGAGTTTATGCAGTAATATATTGTAGGACAGGCATATTCTGATAAATCAAAACAAGAAGAAGATTATGTGTTGCCCAATAGTGATGAATGTATGGTAATATTTCTTCCAGACTCAATATCTAAAACCATAAAAATAAAGAAAGATGACACACTCCTTATGAATTGTGTAGCCTTAAAATAAAACAAAATAAATAAAGCCGGCTAGCTAAGTCACCGACTTAAAACATGAATGAGTTCTACAACATTGACTTGTAGAGTAAAAAGGGATAGATTTATTCATGATTGATTTATTGATTTATTTTTCAGAAGCAAAGAACTATGGGTGTATCAGTCTAGTTTCAAGTATCTGACTGACCTCTGGACTGTGGCCTGTCGGACAAAGTGCAGCTTCTCTGGACTGAGCAGAAATGCAGCTCTTCCGTTTTGCCAAGTGTTTAACTGTGACTGTGAACACTGTCGACTTGCTCTGAATGAGAACAATCTAAAAGTTTACAACCTGTTTTCAGGGGTTAAATAGTGTGAACAACTTTATGGAGGACCAGCATTGGACCTTTAAGATTTTTATAGTTTTAAATTGGATGATTACAAAAGTCTTTCAGATGCCACAGCCTTGCCATGCATGCCCAGTCACGCAATGTACCAATCACATGTTTATGAATAACTGATTGATGTCTTTGCATTAGGCACACAACAGACTTGGACCTGGATGAGAAAAAAACATGCAGACAGGTTGTTATGGACTTATGTGTAACTGGGTTTAATCCACACTCTTGTATGTTTACTATGTGCCAAGGAACGCAAGTGTCCAGCGAGCCATGTTCAAATAGCTCTCTTTTCGGGGATGTTTGGGGACAGATGTGGCCACTGTAGAAGTCCACATTCTTACTGCTCGTTTGCTGAAAGTGGATACACTTTGGCTACAAACCGAGGATCTGTTTTGGATAATTTAGATACGATATTCTGGAAACTAGTTTAGAGTTTTGTCTTTGATTATGCTTTATGAAACTGAGTAAATGCTTGTCCACAGTAGGGTACACGTTATTTTACAATGGCCACAGCTGTAGTCACAACTGAATGCTTGTTTCAGTTACAAACTATGTACGTTTGTAAAAAAAAAAGAAGGAATAAGCCTACGAGCATAGCATGTGTTTATTGTATACAAAGTCAACTAGAATTGTGATCTTTTTCATGTATGTATACTGTGAATATAAAGATTGATCAAATGTATGTAAAGAAGTCTCATTCTAATGTGACATATCTTGAATATGCTTGTAACTATATTTTGTACATATAATATTTATGAATCAATGCGGTGGCTCCTGTCCTTTGTCAGTTCACTTAGTACACACGGTAATTTACAGTAGTTCCTCAGGACCTTAAAGGTGCTCTAGGTAAAGTTGGGTGACAGCACTTCTTGTTGACGTTCAAAGTATTTTCAAACTAAACTAGGCTAGATCGCCCCTCCCTCCTCCTCATTAGAGCTTGGATCGGGCCCCAAAAATCAAAACCGACCCTACCCGAGCCTGTGCACGTTGTGTCCAAGCCCAGCCCGACACATTATAACTGTAATTATGAGCCAGATTTAAACCCAACAATGTTTTAATACATCGGCTGTTAAAACTGTTGTTCTCAACTACAATGCTGAGTTGTTTGAACTGCAGAAATCTGTTTAAAATGATCTTAATGAATAATGCAACAAGGACGAAGCATGTAAACTGTGGTGTGGGTTGAGTAGGTTTAGGCAAGAGGAGGGTTATGTTCAGGCAAGAGGAGTGGAATTGGTTACGGTTTAGTAAGAATAACAGGTCAGCCAATCAGGGATGGGTCTTTCCCTGCCATCCTGCCAAAATAAAACTCACCGCCTGTGCAGAGTCAAACGTGTAGCTCCATCACACATTTAGAGAGAGAGACAGAGAGGACTTGTTATACTGGGCCAGAGAGCCAAAGTGGACTGGTTATACTGGGCCAGAAAGGCCAAGTGGACTGGTCATACTGAGCCAGAGAGGCCGAGTGGACTGGTCATACTGGGCCAGAGAGGCCGAGTGGACTGGTCATACTGGGCCAGAGAGGCCGAGTGGACTGGTCATACTGGGCCAGAGAGGCCGAGTGGACTGGTTATACTGGGCTAGAGAGGCCAAGTGGACTGGTTATACTGGGGCAGAGTGGACTGGTTATACTGGGGCAGAGAGGACTGGTTATACTGGGCTAGAGAGGCCGAGTGGACTGGTCACATAAAACTTTAAAGTTGGATTAGAGTTGAACCCTGGAGCAGATTGTGGAGGACTTTGCGGTGCTCAAGACTCAGCAGGTCTTCAGACGGGTGAGTACAACAACCCATTGATGAATGTAACTCTCTGTAATAAAAAGAAGTGTCTAAGTCTAACTCCCTCAACACTGTGCAAAACTATTTTAGATTTAATATGTGTTTGTGGCTGCACTGCTCCTGTGGAGCTTTTGTGTCTTATCCTTACTGTATTTATTTTAGGTGTTGTTTTTACTTGAAGTGGTTCTTCATTTATTTTATCAACAAGGAAAATCTTTACAACGTTGTTACTCGTAAACTAAGCTAATTGTCAGTAACTGGAAACATCTGTGTTAAACAGGGCCATACTTGCAGGGCCAAAAATGCTTTATGTACTGTTTCTACTGGGCAGAGAGCTCCCTCGTGTGTTCATATTACAGTCAGCCCACCTGGCTTTGAAATGAAACTGGTGAAATAAGGAATCAACAGGAGCTGGGAGAGACTTAGGAGTAGCATTTCACGACAAATCTGCAACTCTCAAAATGGGAGGAAAGAAAAAAAAGAAACTGCAAATTGTACCGCAACCATTTATTTACATTTCTTACAATTATGTAAATGTATAGTAGGCTATCTTTATCATAAAAGAAAGATCTTTATCAAAGTAAACATCCACACATTACGACCAAACAGTAAGCTTACTTTCTTTACTTGGGACTTGAGACAGTCAGTCAGTACTGTTATCAATATGAAAATAATGTGAATAATCATCCATTCTGGCATTTTCCACAATATACATTCAGTTATTGTCCAGTGATACTAACATTTTCTTTCGCATCCACTGCAAACAAGTTAACATGAAATTATCTAATACTGTACATTGTATATCTGATATAGATTTAAATATATTGCAATTAGGAAATAAATATTTGTTCAACCTATTTTTAAAGTGAATTAGAAAATGAGGAAATGGGTATTCAAAGGAATGTTACCTGCAAATGTGAAAGCTCATTGCTAATCTGTCAAAGTATGGACAATAAATGTAAACAGAGCTTTCAAAAGATTAATCAAACCTAATTTAGAAACTCATAACAACGTATTCCATAAGCTTCCATGTGTAATTATGATGAATGTTCAGTGTGTGACCTTGAATTTCCATTATTTTAATAATAAAAAGCAGGAAAAGAACAAGTGGTGTAGTTTTAGATTTTTTTTTTCAAGTATCAAATGGCAACACGCCTATTGTTATATTACTCATTTTGTTCATAGAGAATTAAATACTATTCTTAATTTTTGGTACCACCTTTTAATACTTTTTTTTTTTAATGGGAGTGGGGGCCTATTTTACTCCATGATGCTGCCATTTAAGCATGATGTGGTAGCACTGAGCTGATTCACTTGGATACGATTCTCGATGATGGAAAGGTTTTCATCTTCCTTGTCAAAACCTGGCGCCTACATTACCCACACTGATCTCGACCACCAACAGTTTGGTTTGGGGATTCGGGTGTGTTACGCTAGCAGGGCCTAATGTTAGCCTTGAGTCACTAGCCTTGAGCAGAGCTGAGGAGTGGACTACAGAGGACTTGTTAAGTGTTGCGATGACATACTCTTGAGGTATCTAGCTTTCATCAAGTTGCTACTTGCTTTCTGTGTCCAGAAGTATGTGGACTCCCAAATGTTGCACCCATAGGTGATTGTTAAATAGCTCAGCCTAAAACTGAGCATTAATCCAAAGCTACAACAGCTTCCTCTCATCTGGTTTCCGGCTTTCTGCAGGATTATGGAACCAGCTGCAGGGATTTGTGCCCATTTAGCTATAAGAGTTTAGTGAGGTCCAATGGGAGTGTTTCTATGATCACAGGGTCCTTTGTTCCCTAGCTCAATATCCTCTAACCTGACACATTAAGGAGACCTTTCAAAAGGGTTTGTGTTTTCTTAGCAATGTTTTTTTCCTAGGTGAAATGTTCACATATACGTTTCCCTGGGTTAGTTATGTTGAAATCACACAACTACAGCGTAGAGCCTACTGCCCTCAAATTTGAGGACACAGTTTTCTTAACTTCCATCTTAGTTAAGAAACTAATTTTGCCTCTCCACCAAGGCCAAATGGATTGGATCCATCTCCATTAATTATTTTGCAAGCCCTTTACAAATCTCTTACAACGTGGATGCTGGGAAAATAGGGATGACCTCTGTCCAACACTGATGTTGGGTGTTGACGCCTGGCTGGAGGTTGGCACTCCAGTTTATCGCCAAAGATGTTGGGTGGGGTTAAGTTCAAGTTCTTCCAAACCAAACCTGGGAAAATCATTTATTTATGAATGTTATAGCATTAAGATTGATTGATTGGAACTAAGACGCCTAGCCCAAACTAGGCCTGCACGATTAATTGTTGTAAAATCACTATCTCAATACATCCGCTACACTACAACGCTGCTGCTTTCTTCTGTGAGTTTTAAACATAGACTGTGTCAAGTAGGTTTTAAAGCTCTCCGAAGCGCCTCAGTCCTCTCCCTTCTCTTCTACACGCTTGTGGTGATGGGCAATGTGCTATAGGTGACAAAAGGAATCTATGTTTGGTACTGCCATTTTGTTTCGTTTTGTTATAGTTAAAAAAAATCATGAAAGAGAATCATGATATCAATTCAAAGCAAACAAATCGGGATTCATATTCCCCTGAATTGTGCAAGCCTAGCACAAACCAAGAACAAAAAAAACTAAGTGCACAAACTTATGTGTATTGGGGCTTTCCACATACTTTTCGCCATATTATGTGTCCCTCCTTTTTGTTTCATAAGTGTTCCCAAATGGAGAGAATGTGAGATAATTAAGATAATTAAAGTGTCAAACACTCAGATCAAGTCTCTCGGGCTGTGCTTACTAGTGGCTGCTACACTGTATTGATCTGACAACATGGAATCGCGCATTTTGGCATCTTCCTTGGTTATGATTGGCTGTTGCTCTCAGCTTGCTCGTGGTTTTTGGACCCTCCGTTTGTCTGTGGGGACTGTAAGTGGTCCGGGAGCAGGACCTCGACAGCAAAGCTGATTCTTTTGGCCTGGAAGATGCTGTAAGTGTTGTCAAATCTGAGAACATCTGGGGAGGACAAACGTAACAGAATATTTACTATAATAACTAGGTCTAATGTTTTTTACACGTTATAATCATAAAGCCTTCTATGCTGTGTATGCTAAGTACTAGGTTACTCACAGACTCCCGGGCGTTCACAGGTCAGTGATCCGTCCTCGGGCACTAAGTGGGCGTTGTAGCGCTGAGTGGGCACAACTTCCTCCATCTGAGCTGCCTTCTTCCATTCGCCCTTTTTAGCCTTCAGATACACGCCAAAACCAATGTCTGCACTCTCGGTGGCAAACTGCCACCTACCGAGATGGAAAGAAAAATATTTTAAAATAAATTATACAACACAATATTGAAAGAATGATGATTTAAATACTTCAGTCAGTCTTTTATCATAAATTATTTGGGCTAGGCCTGATATCACCACAGCGAAGAATACATGTGGGGCGGACCGGGACGATTTAAAACAGGGGACGGATTAAACATTCTAGTTTTTCTCCGAGTGCTGACAGGCAATAAACAATTATTGATAGTCAAAAGCATTTTTTTTTAATTTAGTTATTTTTTAATATTAAATCGTTTTTTTCATCTAAAGGTTCAACGTCCTGCTTATTCAGTAGACCATTTAGTGCTCTCTCCAATCCCAGACTTTCACATTGCATGTTTGTTTAATTAAAAACTGTTTCATTCGTCTCGGTCTCTGACTTTGCCATATGCCAAAACAATTTGATCTTTCACACCATTGCTGCAACTGTAAGAAAACGGGTTGCATCCAGCTAACCTGAGAACACAGCCGGGGAAGAGTATCTCATAGTCCACCTGTTGGGAGGAACCTCGGCTGACGGTCATACACTGCTCGTAGTCCACCTTTACGTGGTCCCGCACGTAGTAGGAGGGAGGAACAGGGCCGACGTGGTGTATCTGCAGCCGAGAACATGCAAACAGAGTTATAGATATGGGTGTAAAAAGGTAAATCATATGAAATGTTGAAAGTCTGGGGGGAAGAGAAATTAAAAATGCCATCACTTACTGTAACTTTGTGACATTGTCTGAATGCTTGTAATTTTACAACTTTTGCACAAAAAGGGTTTTCTTTTTCAATTGTTTATTCACATAAATATCAAACCAATCAGCTGTATTCCCAGTACCGCACAGTTCAGTATATGACCCAACAGAGGGCAGTGATTTCCTAAGTGTCAGTTAAACCAGCAGGTGTTAATTAATATTATACATTACAGTTGACAGACACAGCTCAGAAAGTTGTTTCAAAGCTGTCTTAGATTAGCATTTTTATAAGGGAAGTCAAACTACTTCTTTAAAAGTTTTAAAGAAATGTTGAACTTAACAGAGCTGTAATTGGGAAACTGTCACGAGCCTCGGCAAAAAGAAAAGTTGCGGACAGGGCAGTACTAAAAAGAACAAAATGCACACATTGTGATATAGTCCTTTAGAGAGCAAAACTTCATCAGGCAACTCTTGATTTTTTATTCTTTACATAAATTGTTCAGAGATTTGACAGAAAAGTGTCAGAAAAACCTCATACAAGATGCATAAGGCCCAAAAGTTGTATTTAAGGAAGCCGATCACCAAGCTTGGATGACTAAGTTACTTTCCTATTGCACAGATCCCTGCAACTTAGAACAGACAGGATCCCTTGCTGTATGACTTAACAAAGTATTGTACAACGATAATCACAAGACCCGTAAAGATGCAGCAAAAATATCAGTGTTCATTTGAACTCTAACAAATAGATGTCTTTACATATTGATTTTGAGTTCAAATATTTTTAGACCAATAATTGATGCCCAATTATTAAAGGCAAAAATCATGTAGCTTATAAAGACTAGAAACGTGGGGAAACAGCTCTGTCCAATAGTAACAAAGTCCATCTATTGACAACTTCTTTGCTGGACTAGGCTATTTGTTTCCTGGGCGCAATGACTTCCTGCAGAGACCTCCAGGCTAGCTGTCTTTGTGCTAAGCTTAACTAAGCTAGTTGTCTCTTGGCTTTAGCTTCATTTTTACTGTACATACATGAGAGTGGTCCCAATCTTCTCATCTGACTCTAACTTACGTAATACAGTACAATGTCAAGGACACACAGGTAGCTAAACTAGAAAAAGTTAGGAAAAAAAAACCACTTTGAGGCTGAGCATCTCAATTCCTTGAATCTTGAATCCAGCGGACATGAATGTCCCTCTTCCTGTTCCTCATGTCGCCTGGGCCCAATTATTTATCTACAGAAACAGTGACAAACGTCAGTTATCTTGTCTAGAGTATTATCTTATGTGTGCGACTACTCAAGCTGCAGCTGTCTGCGCCTGTTGCTCGATACTACACGGCCGGGTTTTTACAGCATTTGCGAGCTAAGAGCTTTGGCCATTTCTACGCAGTGTGTCAAGGACGCAGCAGGGATGACTAGTTTATCATCTTTTATATCATTTATCATCTGCAATGCACTGTGGATTGTCTGTTAATTTGGAAAAAATGTCATTACCTGTCAAATTTCACAAGGCAAACCATTTGTTCAATGCAATCGGGAAAACCACAATTTTCATCCTTTTTGCATCAATTCCTTTTTTATATTTGTATATGTATGGCAGAGAGAAACTGTATTCAGCATGTGTGCAGTGTGATTCATTCTGCCAGTCCAGAATAATCCATGTATTGTCATTGACCTGCTGTGATCGAACTGGCTTATTCATGTGTCACAGGACCCTTGCCACAGCAATGTGAGCAGCATTAACATTTTATAGAGAACCTCTACTGAGTTTGGCCTGTTTGTAGTCTAAATGTGTTATATTTTCGGTTTAGGTTTTGTTTGTTGGTTTGTTTGTCTGTAAGAACGATTATGGAAAACTGCTTTTCTGTGCATGACACTTGGTGGATTGTGTAGCATACGCCATCGAAGAACCCAATAAAGCGGGAAGCGGGTCCAAATCACTGGGAATACACAAGCGTTGTCTTTCATTTTCGTTAACATTGCGATATATAGGGCATGGCTTCGACGGAGGTCTGTCCCCTTCTAGTTTCTTTTTATATTTTTAGCTTGGCCGTGATAAACTGGAAAACTGGTGGGGATGGGAACTCGCAGAGAAAAAATAGTTTGCCAGTCAAATGTTAACCCTCACTGTTTCAAGTGAACAACATGCATTTAGCCAAACCATCTCTCACCAAAGCAAAGCTGGAAGCTGACAAACTACATAAGCACAGGATGCTAAATCATTGAAAGAAAACAACAGAGCAATACTTACAAGTCTATGGAAATAGAGTCAATATATAAATGTTAAAACTACTCCAAAGTAAGTGTACTGTCGCCTATTTTGTTTAGTAGGGCTGATCAGCTGTTGTTGGAATCAGACTTGAATCTATTGCAGGACTGTTGTACTTTTGTCTGAAAATTGACTTTTGGTGTAATTTTATTGGGATAGCAAAATTACAAATTGTTGACTCCAAAGAATCAAGTGACACCATGTGCTGATTAGTTTTGTGAATGTTTGTCTTAAGTAATCCATTCAACTAGGACATAACGATAAATCTTAAATAAACAACTGTTAGCTGTGGCTTTATCTGCTGAGTGATGGCACTCAAAGAAATACATGTTTTAGATTTATTTAACATACGTTTTGGGTAAACATACAGTACTGCTGTAATGTGCTCATTTCACTCTCTGCTCCGTTTAGAGCAGACAGTGTGTGTCTACTTCCCATTTAAGGTGGAATTCTCAATTAACTCAATAATACAATTAACATTACATAACTACTAATAACCCAAGCCCACACCGTATGGAAAGTTGGTGCAATGACCCCAGGCAGAGTTAAGAAGCCAGACTGAAAAATGGTAACTGTCAAAACTGGAACAGCTGTTATTACCGGACAGACTTACAGTGTTCCAATCATATCACACAAAAGCAGAATGCAGAGGAAATAAATATTTACTTTATAGGTTTGTCATTTCTCACATGCTGAAAAGGCTTAGAGGTCCCATGGCATGATTATTTCACTTTATGAGGATTTTTTAACATTAATATGAGTTCCCCCAGCCTGCCTATGGAGAAATGGCAATAGTTGTAAACCGAGCCCAGGGTATCCTGCTCTGCCTTTGAGAAAAGGAAACTCAGATGAGAAGGGGAGGTAACCTTGCCCCTTATGACATACTGTACAAGGGGCAAGGTTACGTTGGACTGTGGGACTGGCTCTAGCGGCTGTAATTCCGCACCAAGGCTGAATCTTGGAAAAGAGTCTCTAGATACAGTATTTGGGGACCACTAAGGTCTATATAAAAGCATCCAAAGAGCACAATGTCATGGGACCATTAAAAATAACAACACATCATAAAACCACTAGTGCAAGCAAGGAAACAAATGATTATGAAATTATTTTCCCAAACAGATATAACTAGATTTAAGACATCTAGTGGCCTGCCAGCCAAGTCCTTTGAGGTCTCATAAAGCGTCAATAAGTGCATATCCAAGTATCAATAGTATCTTAAAATAATTAACCTAAAAACAAGTGCTCATTTCTTCCAACTCATCATCAGCCCACCTTTACTACCAAAACAACAGCACCCATGGGTGTGCAGTTTGTCTTGCTAATTCACTGACTCACCTTTGTCCGACAGCGAGGATCTCCATCAGGATCCGTCATTTTACCCCCATATATCATTGGCAGCTCCTCTGCATCGATGTACTTCAGTAAAACCTCCTGCCAGTTCCCTGTAGAAACAACGATGTTATCGAAATAACCGGACTTTAACTGTTGTTGTGTACATTGGGTGTCGCTGTGCTGTTATGTAGGGATCAGGTATATAGCTTTGAAAGTCACTGCTGTCTGGGGCATCGAGTTTATGACTGCTGTGGCACTAAAATATTGTATGTTAAGAGTTTGGTCTACCAATGGAAACTGGAAAATTAGCTTTTCATGTTCATGTTTTCGTGCACGGTAAAAATAATAAAAGGATACATTTTTCGGCACTGAAGAGCAGCCTGCAAACTTTTGTACTGAAGACAACACACAGAAAATGGTAACCTATGGTAACATATTATCTCACTTTGCCAGACCCTCCTCCAAAGCGCCCAGGAGGAGAGTCTGGCTACTCCACATAGCATTTGGGGATAGGAAAAGACAGGCTCTGGTTTATTGGCATTTCTTTAAACCAATCACAATTGTCTTTGGCGGTGCTAAGCACCACCATGCCGCTGCAAAATAGTCTCAGAAGGAACTTGTTTTGGTGGAACATGTGATGTTCTTTTAGTCATGGAACAGAAAACTCAGATTGGACAGATTGCTAGCTGTCTGGATTTACCCTGAAGAGATCTGAGAAAAGGAAAACCATGGTCCTCATAAATCAACAGGAGTTTAAAATGTCAACACAAAGGAAGCCCAAGGTAACGGATATGCGGCCTAAATGAGTGAAATCCAGCGGATTTTCCAGCAGCAACGGCGCAATCCCGGAAGTAGAACATCAAGAATATAGACTAGGTAACACCACACCAAGCTCCTCAGCCAGTTCATCTTGGGTTAGACGTGTCAATTGCTTAAAGTAAAAGACAGCACTGAGACTGAGAACAAAGTGTTTTGATTGGGTGAAATATTCTATAAAATTAGATGCAGTGATGTGAAGGGTCTCACTCTCACCCCCAAGGATATTGATCTTCTGTCTTGTGTTCTCACTTAGAAAGTGCTTGACAAGGTTGTAGGCCACAGGAAAGAGTTTGGGGGCTGCAGTAGAAAAAGAGAAACGTTAACGAGAAATAATTGAAACCCTGGGTCTTCAAAAGCAGGATAACATTTAAAATATGAACACATACAGTGGTGCTCATAAGTTTATGAACCCAATGCTAAAGTTAACTAGAAAGTCTTTTGGATATTGATTTTAAGGCCTTTAATTAAAAGAATTAGGAAAAATCCAACCTTTTAAAGGACACCGATTTGCTTTGTGAATGAAGAATGTATTGTAAATAAATAAATGTCCTTCTTTGAAATACAGGTGGCACACCCCTATGTTAAATTCCCATAGAGGCAGGCAGATTTTTTATTTTTTAAATCCAGTTATTTCATGGATCAAGGATACTATGCATCTTGATAAAGTTCCCCTGGGAACTCATCACACACCCCTCACCAAACCTAGAGATTGGCATGGGGTACTTTCCATAAAATGATCTCTCTATCATCTGTTTATCAGGATGCACAGTATCAAGGATACTATCTATTCTTTTAAAGTTGCCTTCACCATACTTAGAGATCGGCATGGTTTTATTTCAGTAAGCCTAATACCTGTTTTGATTTGCATTGAGAGATGATTTTATGGAAAGTACCCTATACCAATCTCCAGGTATGGTGAAGCGTATGTGATGAGGTGGGGCTATTTTAATTCCAAAGGCCAAGGGAACTTTATCAGGATGCATTGTATCCTGGATCCATGAAATAACTTTCCTTTAAAATTAAAAATCTGCCCGCCTCTATGGGAATTTAACATATGGGGTATGTATACTTGCCCCTTGTATTTTAAGGAACAACATTAATTTATTTAAGATACATTATTCATTCACAAAGCAAATCCTTAAAGGTTTTTAATTAAGGCATTAAGATCAATTTCCTATACTTAAAGAGTACAACAGAAATGCAGGTGGAATCAATGATTTGGTCTCAGTCCTTCTTAGAAGAAGGACACATTTACCTTTAATGACAAACAGCCTTTTCAAGCCTTCTGGATAGTTCTCTTCAAACATCTGGAGAATCTGGTGACACAGAGGAACGTATACTGTATTTGGAAATGTTCAACCGACCTAACAGTCTTTCTACACTGAATGTGCACATCTCTCTACCTCTCCATATGTTTCGATAGCGGGCTTCCATAAGTGTTTCAGACCCAGACCTTCTACGTCGTAGATCATGGTGATTGATTCCACGTTCCTCCCAAGCTGGTGACAGAAAGACAGGAACATGTAATCTGTGAAACAATACAATAATGTATAAAACAAAAATAAAAGCGACAGTAGTTAAGGTGGTAGAGCAGAATAGCCATTAATTGTAGGGTGCTTTTAATTGGTGTTAATTGGGGGTATTCTTGGCTCTTTCTGTGACCTTGGCAAAGACAATAAACCTGAAATTGCTCCTCAATTGTTTAAGTCACTTTGGATAAAGGTTTTTTTATTGTAACAGAGTCATAAATCCATATGACATCTGATCTAATTATTTAATCTATATTTCACTTTTTGAATGAAAATTGAAACCATAATTGGTAACAAATTATTTTTGCAACAAGAGCTAATCCAGCCAAATTTAAAAAATAAACAGGAAAAAAAACATTCAATTATCATTTTAAAATTTGCAGCAATTGGAAAATGGATAATTTGAAAATGTCAAGTAACTGATGAACCCAAAATGGATTTTCAACCAAAACTGTTCCATGGGCATAGTATGTTCTGTATGCTGCTTCTTAATCTTAAATTTCAGTTGAGTTTGGCCTGTTTGTAATCTAAATGTGACGTTGTATTATTCCTGTTAAGGCAAATTTATCTCTTTTAAATTTTCGTCTTGGCTGTGACATACTGTAGTGTGGGTCAATAATAGCTGCATGTTGTAATCTGTTTCTTAAGACGTGTCATCTGTTAGCAGTTTTTTCACTGTGCTAACACCCAAATGAAAAAGACTTTAGAGGTCACATTTGATTTTATCAGTGGAAAACTGATATTACTGCTCTAAAAATAAATGCTTCACATATGTGAAGTGAGACGAGGACGGCTGTTTCTATACAGTGCCTTTTCTTCGGTGTTTCACAAAGGAAAATGAAACAATATTTTGCTTGTAACTTCTTAAGAAGAAGCCAAGTCTACTAGTGGGTGGCAAGTTGCAAGCAGTTGAACTAAACAGTGGTGTTACCTTGTTCCATCGGAATCATTCTTAAAGGTGCTCTAAGGAATGTTGGCTGACGTTACTTCTTAACGTTTGAAGTATTTTCAAACAAAACTGAGACTAGCTTGGGCCTCCGTTCTGCTCATCCTGTCCCTTCTTCTCCCTTCCATGCTTCTGCGCACTAACCCCTCCCCATAGCTTAGAGCACCTTGTTATAAGCAACAATTGTAAATTAATTCATAAGAAAGATTAGAGAAATGTCCCAAAAGTCTGTCATTGTTATTTGTGAGGCAGTTTATTTTAATTGATTTGTTACCTAACCCTGTACTCACATGGCCACCATGTTTGGGAACCACTGATATGCTTTATTCTATAAACACCATTACACATCAACCAGACACGTTTTAGGATCAAGTGTGATCAGGAGCACGGGACCCCTGTCCTATGGTCCGTGGTTTCTTACCCTCTGCGACTGGAGGTTACATTCCATCTGCAGGACCTCACAGTCTCTGATCTTGGACTTGATGAAGTCTTGCTTGGAGGCAGACAGGAAGAGGCCTTTAGGATCCACAGGTCCAATGACATCATACCAGATAGGACTACCCTCCCGGTCGTAACCACACATCCCACCTGACAGATACTTCTCTATCACCTGCAAACAGCAGTCATTTTAAATGGTTTCATCAGTTGTGGACTGGAATATTTGATGCATTTATTTGAGGAAATTATTTCCTAAAATGACGCTTTAAGTACACTGATATGTTTTTAGTACACTTAAGGGTTTGTTACCTCTGGTGGACGCCAGTCGGTGACTATTGTGTCTACTTTCATCTGTTTCCTGAACTCCAAATGCTGAAAGAAAAGATTGGTGCATGTTAGGCAAAACTATTAGGCTAATCATAGGATTGATAATATACCAAGCACAGTGGTGATTTAAGAGGCTTAAGAGATTTCCTGGTGATGTGAAACCTGCTCGATTAGCAGAAAAGGGATCAGTTATGTTCCGCTGTGTAATGCATGCCAACACATGCTTACAACCTCAAATGCCAACAAAGGGGAAAGAGATTAAAATGAGCAAATTAGCTCATTTTTTTATACATTTACAGGATTGTTTTCAGTCCACTCAATAGACTTAAGAAGTAACAGATGATTGAAATAAAACATTTTATTCCCCACCTTCCCCTCTAATAAATGGGAGTAAAACTCTTAGCAGCTAAAGAGACAGATACTTTTCTCAGAAGTTGGTGGAGAACAAACTGGAGCAAAAAGTAGAAGTAATATTGGACCACGATTAATCAGGGGTACAGAAACATGACTTTAAATAAACTTAACTGTTGCTATGTTGATTTGTGGAAGTAACTATACCTTAATAACTTTTATAAAATGACAATATATCAGGGTGTGTCTCTGCCAGTTTGTTTTCTGTCACCTAGTGGACACAAAACAGTGAATGTAGTTTTTATTGGGAGGCTGTAATTCTTAACATCATCTTGCTAACTCCACCTCTTTTATCTATATCTTATCTACTCAGGCTGCTGTGAGGATTATGACTCCGTTTGTTCACAGTGAACCATTATTATCACTAATCTGCAGCCACTCCTTAGCTGATGAGCAGTCTGTGCTGCTGGTGCTAACGACACTTTCACACACAAAACAAGTGAATCAGTGAATGAGGAGGCTTTGTCAATGCGCCTCGACTTCCAAGTCAGGACATGATTTTAATTGCATTTCTACAAGAGTGTGACATGTACTATAAAAATGTCCTCTCCTACTCAACAGAAGAAAGGGAACATGTTACCTTTCGCAACATGCCCTCCGACTTCTGGACATTGAAGTTTCTGGCTGAAAAAGAGAAGGTAAAATTGTGGGAACTGAACAAAATTATATTGTTAAATATTTATCATGTGAATATTTGAAGCCTTGAGAAATGCAAAAAAGCATTGAGACAAGGAGAGCCAGACACAGGAGTTGTTAGTTTAGCAGAGTAAGATAAGCTGTGACTGTGTGAAAAAGGAGCTATTGTTTCTTTATTCAACTTTAGGGAATTATTTTAAATCTAAACTTGCCTAACACACCCAGCTGCAGCTCAGCCAATAGAAAAGCAAATAATATGATATACTAACCCACATTTATGTAAAACAACTATATACTACACCAATGTATGTAAATCTACTTTCTGTTCACACCCACTTATAAAAACGGCAGAGCAGTGGATGAGAGCTTTGGAAAGACTGCTGAATTGATTTTCAGAGCTCAATCCCCTTTGTCAAAGAAAAGCCAGTCTGTGTCTGTATTTTCTACTCAAGGCTTTGAACCTAACAAAAATAAAAATGACATGGTAAGGACTGACATCCATGATACATAAATGGTCTAAATGAAATAAAAGGTATTTATCCGGGATGCAGAGAGGGACAATTACAGTGGGATTCCACCAACATGCAGCGCTTTTCATATTACAACTAAAATGTTTTACAGGAGGAGGAAAATAAAGGGAGGTGAATAAAAGACGGAGGAAAATATACAAAAAAGGAGTCAAGAAAAAGCCACATACAAAAGCTTGGTTTTAGTTTCAATGAATGATGTCATAAAATGTATTATTTAAAATGTGTGCAAGTTTGATTTAATTAAAAGTGTTTAGACGAAGTTTCAATGTAATGTATAATGATGATAATCACATCCTTCAAACACAGATCTTGTAAAGGCAGTGCATCTTTTTATTCAGTCAGTAAAGTAATAGACGTGTTAGTAAGATTTTACATTATCACACTTGACCTTTTTATATCTTAATCTTAGAGGAACAAGGTCTGGGGCGCATTGTCATGAAGCTTTCAATAAAGTGTAGCAACTAGTGATCATGTCTTATTGTTTTGTCTGTTGGCACCTTTTTCCAATAGTGTCAAAAACACTGTATAAATGTCTTAGACAACCAACAAAATAGGTGTCGATGGAAACAACTAGTAGATTAAAAAAATCAATGCCACCAATTGCTCAAGAGTTCTTTAAAAGTTTCTTTATAATTCCTACATGGTCCACCAATTACACAGAGGGACAAAATTGTAGAAAAGGCTAAAAATACCAACTTGTATTTAATGCAAAACACCTCCATTACTCAAACATATTAAACCCACCGTGTCGGCAGGACTGATCCAGAACAGATTGGACACACAGTTCACGGTCTTAATACCCCTTAAGGTGATTAGCTTTGCAACTGACAGTCTATTGGGAAAGCCCAACAACAATATCGCTGTGAAGTGAGATTTACAACCTACTCCAGCACTGGATTATACTGTACCTAATGCTCCAGTCTGGCTCCTTAACTAGGCCATAGTGACTTACAATTACAAATGCACAAAGCAGATGACCAGGATGTGTGTTGTTTTGAGACGGTAATAAAGTGTTTGTTCCAACTACCTCATCTTACTAGATATTACAGTTCAAGCAGTGGTTCCCCTGCTGCTCCTTAATATAGAAATATATCCTATTAGATACAATAAGGTGATATCAAACCCAATAGTCCTTCTCAGATAAGGGTCAACTCAATTGTGTTTATATTTCCCAATACCACAAATCATGAAATACCTCAGGGGGCTTTACAATCTCTATAACATACGACAGCGTCTGTTCTTAGACCCTCGATTTGGATAAGGGTTGAAGAAACTGATAGAAACATCAAGAAGAGCAACTGGACAGACAGACGTGCGATAGATGTCGTATGTACGGTGGACCAACAAGGTTCAAGTGCAGTGATATGAAATGTTATCTTAAGCTGAGATAGAGGTTCAGGTGGTATAAGGACAAACCCAGTCAGCATATTATCTGATAACATTTAATGATAATGCCAATATCTTACACACCACTGGTCTAGGTTTAATAAAACAAGCAGGGACCTTGCAGTCTTTTGAACGGCTGTTAGTTTCAAACTTTTAGAAAGATTTAGATAACATGTAGGCGAGACAATGTGTCTTGTTATGTGACCGGTATTGGCATTATTCTTGGCTAGTCAGTTGTAAACAAAAAAAGAAGGCCACTCCACGGATAGCTAAAGAAGCTAAAACAGCTGAAATCCCCGTCTATAGCACTGAACATAGGCTAAATTTAAAGAAAGGCAAAAGTCACATTATTTCATGTCAAGACCAGTCAGAAATGTATGCATGTGACAAATTAGGTCAACAACGACTGTCTTGTGACTAAAAAAAAACTGAAGTTCATTGAACTCTGGAACAAATGCAGTTTAACACTTTGTCCTAAAGTATATAAAGGCAGTCACAGGCTGAATTGGTGCCATTTACCCCTTTTATCTCTTAAGCTAAGATTCCACTGAGATAAATACTGTATTCACAAAGTTGGAGTAAGAATCATCTCAGGGCAGACTTAGAAAACATTTGTTTAGTTGATTCTGCTAAGAAGAGGAGGAGGAAGGTCAATGGCCTCTAGTACAAGACTCATCTTCTTCAGTTCTGTCTCTGTCATCATAAGACAAACAGGGTCTAACCGATCTGCCACACAGTTAGACGTGTTCATATAAATTATTTCACTCACAATATTACAAGAAACATGAAACCTTGACACAGTAACAGATAAAGATATGCCCGTTACCTCAGGAAAAATAGGTCCTAAATTGTGACAGTTGTATACTTTATTTTGGATTTCTTTCTCTCTGCTGCCAGCCACTAGCCTGGATGCCAGCCAAACTTATCTCCACCCACAACATTTGAGGTCGGGGAGTTCGGTCTGGACCATGTGGTCTGGACTTGTTCTGTTGTGGATGCTCAAACCAGAGCTGTTCTGATCAATTAAATTGTCAGGGCAGGTTTAATATGATGATTGACCGATGATCAACAGTAATGTAATCAACCACATCACCAAAGAGCGCTTGGGTTAAATTTGTTTACAACAAAGATGGCTGCCACTGAGGAATTGAAATGTGTAGATTCCGCCATCTCACCTGTTATAGATAGATAGATAGATAGATAGATAGATAGATAGATATTTATTTTTCCCAGAGATGGGACAATACAGTGTTACAGCAGCAAAATATCAGTCACACACAAGAGAATATACATGAATTATAGAAGATATTGACAACACAATCATTTTAAAAGCGGAACAGCGAACCGCAATCGAGGCATTTTTCAATCAGAAATCTGTTTTTGCCATCCTTCCTACGGGTTTTGGCTAAGCTTCAACATATGTCACATATGGTAATATGTTATGGTAATTGGTTGTAGGTCTATCCAATTGAGTGCATAGACATTTTCTTTCCTGGTTTGGTTGAAACACACCCCATAATTACAGCCCAATGGAGCAGTGTCAGACTCGTATTCTGACTAGAATCTGAGTATGATGACGTCAGGCTAGCCAGCCACAAGTTCACCTGAAATTAATTCTTGAACCTTTTTATGTATGCTGTTTAAAAGCAATTCTTTTATGGACAAAAAGCAGCTAGTACATAAGACGTTTTGGACTTTTTTGGACACATCTGAAACTGGGTTCAGATCCATTTTACTCTCTATCAACTGGTGAATTCTAAAAATTCTAAATTTAATTACATTTTAACCAAGCCCAATTCAGGCATTGATTTGGCATTATAGCCAAAAAGTAACGTGATGCCCTGGGAGCCAGAAAGACCTCTTGTCAGGCACATAGCTCACAAAAGAAACTATTTGTATATATAGAATTACTACTTGAATCACAAAGTGTACTTTAACACAATGCAGATTTGAACCTGGGCACGAAAAGTGTTCTAAACTAGATTTATTATAAGGTCAATCATTTGTGTAATCACTGTGTACCACCTCAGGCTTTAAATTGTTAGCTTTGAATTAATTACGTGCACTAAGCTTTCCTCACACATATTCCCACAGCATGAATGGGAATAATCTTTACATGCATATAACTTGGGAAATAACTTGAATCATTGGCCAAACAAACACCTCATTGTTCATGTTTGGAGCTGTGATGCTGAATTTCACAACTGCTATGGTTAATTAGTGAGACTCAATTAAAGAGAACAATAGGCCACTGAACTCTTCTTGTGAAACAATTTCAAAGAAAACTTGAACAGAGGAGAGCAACAGGAAAACAGCAGCGGAGTCTCCCGGCAGACAAGCTGTCGTTAATGCGATTAGCTCTGGATAAGCCTGAAACGGAGTGCTAGACCTCCAGAGTCCGAATAGTAAACTCAACCTGGGTTTCTGCAGCATTTACCACGTTAAATTTAGGACAAAGGATTTTGTGAAAAGAAATGTTTTTAGATGCATTTAATGATGGCTAACTAGTAGGGATGACGTGTCCTAGTTACTTATTATTATCAGATTTATTTCAAGTAGTTCCCAGCAGTTTATAATAATAATTCATATTGATATTAATTAGATGAATGAATGTGACCTGACCCCAGATAACCAGTGCTGAGATGGATTAACCAATTTAAAATAAGACAATAAGCTTCTCAGCTACTGTACCTAGCAGTAGTGAAAAAAGGAATTCAATGCTTTTCAAGACTTTTTAAGATTTTTCAAGACGTGCAGATCTCCTGCCTGAAAAATCTGAATCTTTCAATCTGTCTGTGTTTGTTTAAGTTAAAAAAACTACAAAACTGACGTCTTCCTGATTTGGTTTAACCACTACTGAGTCATTAACCACTACCAATCATAGAGGAGACTTTTTTTTTTAGTAATGTATTTAGGTGTGAAAACCATGTTGAGTTGCTATCTCAAACCCCTGCTAACAGAGTGGTGACATGCGTTGCATCATGTCCTTTTACGTAATAAACGACAACAGCTTCTGCTTTTTGCACAAATACGACACCAACAGATTTTTCCCTTTGAATGCATGCAAATGATTACATGTAGGCAAATAATCGCACTAACGGAGAGGGATTATGTGACAGGTTGAGCTTTTTCTGATTGCAAGCTGGGGTCAGGGAAAAGCAACAGATGCCCCACGATTCTCAACTCACCTCTGAGCCAGCGTAACAGGAAGTGGTCATGCTGCGCGGGAAGTTGAGGAGAAATGTCCTGTATCCTCTCTCGAAACTTTAGACAGAGGAAGGAGAGCGAAGACAAATGACTCACACATTTTTGCTTATGAGCTGCAAAGCAGATCCAGTACTAGGATGTAATGTTCAGTTACAGTTCTGACCCTAAAGGGAAAAAATACAATCTGTTTCTTTGTTTAAAGCTTTTAATTCATTTCAGAATAGTGGGTTTTATTTTACTAAAGCTGCAGAAATTTGTGTCTTTGAGACTAATTGTTTTACACACTTGATCTGCAATTTTCAATAAGAGATGCCTGTAGAAGATTCATGAAAAACCCTCCAGATAACTCTGGTTTCAACATGACCCAAACAATGTGGACACTTGAACATACTATGTGGACATTCGAGCCTTAGTGCTGCAAAACAAGTAGCGTTTTTTTCTTTTCTTGATTTATGATTTGGCTCGGCCCGAGTTGACATATTTACATTGCTTGTTATGTTGGAAGAACAGTTAAAGAAATCCAGCAAATATTTAAAGTTAAGATGCTGCAACTAGTGAATTTTTGTTTTGTCTTGTTTGCTGAAAAATGACTAATTTCAAAACCATAGGCATGAATCGGCAGCTGTAATGGCGGGTAATGGGTTCTGGTTTTAGACTTTCCACCTGGCTGCGGCAATTTTCTCCCATTCATACACAACACCATTCTGGAGATGTGGGCTGCAACGACTTTGTCTCAGTCAACATTTCAATTTGTCCCGAAGGTGTTGGATGGGGTGAAGGTCAGGACTCTCACCAAACTGGGGAAACCATTTCTTCATGGACTTTGTACATGGAGGCATTGCCATGTTGAAACAGGAAAGTACCCCAACTTTTTCACAAATCAAAATTACTCTTCATTTGAACTAAAAGGACTAGACTAAACCTTAAAAATAATGTGTTCACATAGTTTTGGCCATTTACTGTAATTCCTCTTATGACATGAGGCTTATGTAAACATACAGCTAACAGACTTCCTGTCAAGTTAAAATAACTTGTATAATGAATCCCAACAAACATAACTATGACATATGAATAACAGCGATGTGGAAGGGAACTATAAAAAGAGGAGCTACAGGATAATATTTTCTAAAATATGCAATTGAAGATTTTACTAATGGCAATAAATAATTTAAAATGGCCAGAATATAAAGTAAGAAGTTAGAATAATATTTAGAGCTTAAACAAGTATTTCAATAATCAATCACAAAAGTAATGGGAACCATTTTGATACTTTTGGGGAAATCATTTAAATAACTTGCAAAGGCAAAATCACTTGAGTATTTATAATTTAACTAATTAAATTATTAGTATTGTTAGTTTACCAAAGCTTCATAGATCACTTACAGGCCTTGGAACAGCTGGTGACGGTTTACAAGGGCAACATTTAATCCATGAGACAGTTACTCTGACGCAGGACTCGTGGATTTAGTACACATTTTTATTAAATTTTCAAGGCATTTAAACCAGCAATATTTGTTTTTATAGACAAACAGATGATTGCTTAATCTAGACAATAATGTTAATTATTGGAAAATAATAATAAAATATTATTCGTTAGGGCATCGTTGCAGTCCTATGACAGTCAAAACAAAAACCTCAACCAAACGTTCTAGTTCTAACTGATCTGCAAATCATTAGGGAATGATTTATTAACATTGAGAGAAAAATATGAATACATTTTATAAAAAAAGGTTGGTTTATTAGCAAGATGTACCAGACCGGTTATTATACCAGTCACGTGGATAACAAGAAAGAGAAATGATAGTAAAGAGAGAGGCTTTATAGTTTAAAGTATTATTATTATTATTATTATTATTATTATTATTATTATTATTATTATTATTGTAATTGTTATTATTATTATTATTATTATTATTATTATTGTTGGTATTGTTATTATTATTATTATTATTAGTATTATTGAAAAACGTACCTGCTCCAGTGCTTCAGCCTGTTTAGGGCTGAGGTCTCCGACTCTTCCGCTCATATCTGCGACCAGAAGATGCAAGACCGATAAAGACGGAGCTCCTTCAAAGTCAATTTGACAGACAGACAGCCCTGGGAGAAACAGCACCGTCACCGTTAACCGTGACAGGCGGATCTCTGTCGTCAACGCCGCCCAGTTGATGCTAACTCGCTTCGCGGCGGCAGTTTATCCTTAACCTTCGCTGCCGGCTACCTGCATGGGAACTAAGAGGGAAACAAATGTAAATACGACACTCGCAACTCCGGTCCAACCGGCTGACTGAGCCAAAGATAGGAGAAATGACAGGTGCATTACTCGTATCAAGAAGGAGGAAACCAAGAAGTCCCGCCCCTTTTCTCACCATGCTAACGTTAGAGCTTCTTCTATTATTATTGTTGTTGTAGTTGTACACACCAGGTTTATTTAATTGTTCTTTCTAAAATATTACATCAACTGGTTATAGTTTCTATAGATAAAAAAATTATATAATAATGTACTAATTCATAAATATTCACATATAAATAAACAGTATATAACTATGGAGATCTACGTAGGCCTGATAAAATGTGAGCAGCTTGTGATTTTAACAGACAATTTGTCAGTATTCAAAAACTTACAGAGCTCAATTACACAATATTGGACTATTTGTGAAAATATAGCACTATTTGTGGTAATAGAGGTGAAAAACTCCGCTCTGAAGGTGCTCAGCAGGACTTTGACGAGCCTGGTTCGTGCCATAACGTGGTTTCAAATCGAAGACGGAAGTATAGGTATGGTACTATCTCATGTTACAAACGTTACAGCCTTCTCTGGTTGTATAAACTCAACGTTCAAATTAAACTGCAAGTTAACGGAAGAACCGCATATGTGACGCTGACGTTGATTTGTATTTATCTCAATACGGTATAGTTATCTTAGATAGTTATTAAAATAGTGAATTTATTTTCTGGTAGTGAGTCTCGCTCTGTATAGCCTACAAGATAATGAACCTCCCGCTTTATCCGGTCGAAGCCGAAAGCTGTCTTCCGTTGTTTACATTTTTACAGCCTGTCCGTTAGCTAGCTAGTAACTGGTGAAAAACATGCTAACAGCTTTTCTAAAATGAAGGCTTACAGTTGATCAGGTTTAGCTATGTACTTATAACCGTTTGCATCATCATTCCACCCAGTTGTTGTTGTTGGGTCATGGCTCCAGATCGCTGCTGGTGCTGTTTCTGGGTAACGTTGCCGCTCGTCCTGCTGCGGGGGCCGGGACTGCTGGTCGCCGCGGACCAGGTCGCTCAGGTGGAGGTTTTCCTGGAGCAGCGGCCCGGCGTCAGCGCTCTGCTCCAGGGGGACGTGTTGGAGTCCGGCAGGGGCGGCAGGAGCTCCGAGGACCGGGATGAAGAGCTGGAGGGAGAGCTGGTCCTGGTGAGGCTACAAAAGAGCATTAGGGCTGCATCTGACAACCTACTAACGTCACTGACAGTGGTTGTTTGGATAATAAACGTTCTAAAAATAGCAAAAAAAATACCAAAATAAGATACTAACGTCGAGCCTACTGACCTCTATTCTTCACAATGACTTATTATAGATGAACTTAATTTTACAATCTGATTCTTCCTGACCATTGTTTATTAACGTTACCCATAGTATTTTACCTAATAACATCATGACATTGATATTCGTGTCAATCATTTCAGAAAAAGAAATATCACAATACATTATAATTACATCTATGGGAAAATCCTAAATGACAGTAGGAAGTAAACAGTGTGAGATATAATAACTTTATATCTTTTCATGGATGGATTTAGTGGTTTTGTTTGCAATAAAGGTCATACATTGTAAGGGAACAAGTACAGCTCTTGCCTCATTAAACTGCCCCTTAGCAAGGTAGCTTTCAGTACTAATGATTAGCTTGTTTTCTTCAGGTCCAGAATGAGGAGACACAGGTGAGCGCAGGAAAAGACGAGGACGACACCAAAGAGCAGGAGCCGTGGATAGGAGTGGTGCCTGTGGAGATGGATGACAGCAAAGCCTCCACGGGAAACCAGGAGTCCTTTACTGATGCCATGGTCAATAAGGTAAGAAGTCTGTTTGAATTTTCTTCTCACTGGTACCGACATATAAGACATTTAAAAACTTAACATTTGTCCTCTCTGTTAAAGATGAAGCGAGCATTGGTCCTTGGAGCATCTGCACTGATCATTCTAGCTCTGAATCAAAACACTGTCAGTGAGGTAAATATACAGTCACCGGATGATTTAATAATGTTTTAATCATCATATTGTGTCGTTTTACATGCTTTCTATTGCAATAGTTTTTTTGTGTGTGTATATGTGTGTCCATTGATGTTTAAGCAATGTATTCCGGAAGTTGCACATCAAAACAGACAGAATTGAAGGTGCTTTTTTAAAAAGAGCTCACGTATTACGTTTATTTTGGCTAGTCACATTTCTGGGGAAAATTATAGAAACGTGGCTGAAAATTGAAGCTTAATAGATAGACCATATTGATCACCTAAACATAAGTTTCTGTTGTAGATGGATCTATCTCAGGTGCTGTCCAAGCCCATTATTGTGATCCAGACGTCTGAAAATGTCACTAAGATGATCGGAGCTTTGCTCAGGTACAGAAAACCTTATTACCCTATTTATTACTGCAAACATGAAAACAGATACGTCTACATGCACCTTACATCATATCACTGATATAAAGTAACTAAATACAGTTTGTTTAATAAATCAGATAAGTTCATATCATGTGTCACATGCTTCCTCAGTTGAGGATTTCCGCCAACAGATCATACGGTGTTTTGACATGCATGCTAGCAATCTACTCTGGTACAGTAACTCAACAATAACAAGTTTAAGGCAGTATTTCAGGTTCAACTGGTGTCTGTGTCCTTGCTGAGAAATTGTATACTTTTTGAACTGTTATTTCCATCTTGAAGTGATACAATTGTTTGATTTTATATTTTTTGTAGGATAAGTTATTATGCAATATTGTTATTTATATAGAAGGTTTAATTTATTTTGTTAAAGCAAATGAACATGTTTTATATATATATATATATATATATATATATATATATATATATATATATATATGTATGTGTGTGTGTGTGTATTTGTAAATATATTATTTTCAGCAAAATACTAGTAGTATTGCTTAAGAATTGATATCAAAACACTGATGTTGTATTTGTTACTAGTATTTGAACATTGTTTCGTGGTAAATGTACATTAACTGGATCCTGGATAAACCGATGATTTGATTTGGTTCATTTTAACGTGAAAATTGTGATTTTTACATTAATAAGATGTTTCCTGCACACAAGCTTTCATACATGACAGAAAAGACATGTAAACTGGTTATAAACAGTAATCAGGTTAGTGTGTGTGTAAATGTAGGGATGGAGAATCTTTATTTGCACTGGTTTTCCACTGCGTGGTATCTTCTCGTGGTATCTACTAAATGACAGTTCTTTCCCCACAGGGGTCTTCAGGCGACAGCAAAAATCACATACAAGACAATCCTGCAGGACGACCTGGTGAGCTCCTCAGTCTATCAGCTCACAGTGTGTTTCTCAGTTGTTGTCACCCTGCGGTGGTGAGTGAACAGATGACATGCTGAGCTGACAGTGAGCGCATGCTGCTGTGTGTTCGGGCAGGGAGCCACGCTCACGCTGTGGTCCAGCTGTGGTCGATCGAGAGGAGGTCGCTACGGAGAGTGGCAGGGGGTCATCTGTACGGGAGAGACCAACTCTCAGGTCCAGGTGGGGGAGCCGGTCAAACGCACCATCTGCTTTGTTAACATGTTTTCTTCAAGTTGCTTTAGCACCTACAGTAGGGAGCTCTTTCGATGTTACACATCATAGTCTGTTACAGGTGTTGGGGAGTACTACTGCATGTGTGAAGAGTTGTTTAAAGCCCTTTGTGGCTCCAGAGGGAGCTGCACAAAGTTTGAGACATTGCCTCAAGACTAATCCCTTTTGCTATAACATTACAAAAACATCACTATTATTGTAATTTCACTTTCAGTGTAGTAAAAAACTGACAGTTTGAGATGCATTTCAAACTGTCAGTTTTTTGTCTGTTTTGCATGTCTGTTTTGTTAAGACTATTTCTACTTTTCTTTGTGTTGTGCTACAGACTGATAAAGGAGCCAGATAATAAAGTACTGTTGCTCTTCTCTGTGTATCTGTAGAAGTACTTGCAGCAGCTGTGGGACACTGTGCTCCTGGTGGCTCTGATCCTCAGCACCGGAGTCATCGTTCAGGCCCGCTGGCAGTACCAGGACCACCAGCTGAACGATGACTTGGAGGTAAACTCGGTCTTTACTAATTGTAAAATCACAGTTTTTTTGCTGAGCAGTTTTACACTTGTAAACACTGTACAACATATCTTTGACATCTCTGGACTGCAAGTTCTGGCCATATACTGTATATGACTATAAGCAATGGTGAAAAGTTACTGTGCTTAAGTACAAGTCTGAGGTACATGATCAAACATTTGTTTTACAACAAGATCCCATAGTTTCCAAAGGTACTTACTGTTTATTTTAGGTTGAACAAAATATTGTTCTTTGTGACCGTAATATACTGTTGCTTCAGTGAAGTGTACCAACAAGCAGGTAATTTGTACAATGTGGACACAAACCCTTGTTTAAAAGTAAAGTGGATAGTCTATTACTATTAAAGCTTAATAGTAACTTTTGTAATAAATATGCAAAATAAATGTTGCACATATCCAACCAGATCATATCTTCTGTGAGGAGAATCTTTTCCTCATTTAGATAACATGTTACATGATGGTCTGCTGTGTTGTGTTCTTCAGCTCTTTCCGAAACAGGATGTCCTGAAGAGAATGTCCTCACTGAAGACCAAAACGTATCGTCAGCCCAAACCGTGGTGTGACCCGTCCCAGCCGGCGGAGACAGACAACTGTGCAGTTTGTCTGGAGCCATTCAACAACAACCAGGTCAGACAACACTCCTACATACGCTGTTAGACTTGGCTGTATCCTTTCCCTGGTGGGCAAGTAAAGAAGTGGTAGTATCATGTGAATAATACTCTTACTCGGGACTAAAGGCAGAGAATCCAAACCAGCGGCTGGATGTACAGGTGTATATTTAATAATAAAAAAAAAAATAAAGATACTGAGGCATAAGCAGAACAGGTGATTCCACAGTTATACAATGTCAACGGTTGTTTCTTGTGTTGTTTCAGTGTCTACGTGTGCTGCCGTGTCTTCACGAGTACCACAGAGATTGCGTCGATCCCTGGCTGCTGCTGCATCACACCTGTCCTCTGTGTAAACGCAGCATCCTCGGTGAGTTCATTAAGTCACAAAAGGCACGCCCTTAAACATCTGGTTGCATATTGATAGTTGTGAGAACAGCAAAGAAAAAGCGCACACTGTTCCATCGGTGAGGTTCTCCAACAGAACAGCTGTCATTATGCACAATACTACTAATTTATCACATGTACTGTATGTGTAAAGTTTACCATGATGTGTATGCCTCCAATGTAGAAAGAAAAAAAAAGTACAAAAAAATAGCTTAAAAATTAATGATCCACTACTCTATTGATTTTTTGGTTTCAGCTCTAAATTGAAATGCCTTTCTTGTCCAACTCTCTCTAGGCAGCGTCTGCAGAGACAGTTAACGGCTGCCTCGGCTCCCACGCCGCAGCTCTGGGAATCAATTCTCGTCTCTTCCTCAGTGACTTTTTTTTTTTTTTTTTTTTTTTTAAATTCTAACCTTGCCCCTTCCGTCTTCCAGCAATGACTTGTGGGAGCAAATATAAACTCGTCACAGCAGCTGGCTGGCCGTCTGGACTGTGGAGTGGTCAGATTTTGACATCTGACCTTTGGGCCTCACAGACACACAGTGGCAATGTAAAAACAATACTATGAAGTACTGTAAAGGTACTGTTGTGTGTAAACAGTACTTCTACCTGGGATCATGTTACCAATTGTGGAAATATTTATGTGTGATTGATAGCAGTGCAGATGTAACTCATAAGGGTGTTTGTGTTCAACGTGACATCTCACACCTCGACTCTATTTCTGAGAACTAAGGAGCAACGAGACATTCTGCTTTAAAATCGGTAAACACTGAAAACCTGAGCAACCACACGTGAGTCAGTTGTTTGTGTGTGAAAACTCAATGCTCTCTAGGGGTTTAAGGTGGGACATATTGATGGACTGGCCAGTGTTAACGTTCACTTTAGGTCCAAATGATGTCAATACAAAACTTCTTTTTTTTTTTAGATTTTTTTGGGGCAGTTTAGGCCTTTTTATCTGATAGAACAGCTGAAGACGTGAAAGGGGAGAGAGGAGGAATGACATGCAGCAAAAGGCCGCAGGTCAGAGTCAAACCTGGGACCGCTGCGTTAAGTAAACCTCTACATATGGGCGCCCGATCTACAAACTGAGCTCTCTGAGCACCCAATAACCAACTTAGTAACAGTTTGAATTTGTCGCTTGTCCAAACTCATAATTCAGTATTCATTGTTAGTTGTTGAGGTTTTGTAGTTGTAGTCCAGAAGTAACTGTGCTACAGGTAGTAGCAGATGTGGAAAAAGTGATTTGCACTTGTCCTTAACATACCTTATGACTTAACTGCAGAGTGAAAGAAACCACAAACACACCTCCTGAATTATACTTAAGTTGTGTCTGTTATAGGGCTGTAACAATTACTGGTGTAATGGTAAACCACGATGAAAATGTTGAACACAATTGCCGTATTCATTTAGAATATCTGCATTATCACAGTGGATTAGTCTCCTAAAGCAGCGCAGGCACACTGCGTAGCCTAGGTGCGTTTCTTGAAGTTGGAATCATGGCGGAAGGAGGAGACAACAGCACTCAGGACATTTATCAGCCCGCTGAGAGGACTACGTCTGAAGCATGGGCATATTTCAGTTATTACAAGAATGCCGAAGGACAGTTGATCGAAGATACAGTAGCTATCCTGTCTGCAGAACGTGCAGAAAAAAGTTGCTGCTAAAGGCATTGAACACACTTTTAAAAATACAGTGAAAATACCAAACAGATATAACTTGTCACTATAAACGTAAGGTACATTTTTTTTTTGTTGTACTGATGTTACAGTAGATAGAGTTGCAGTTGAACAGTTTGAAACCATTAATAATAGGGATATTAAACAGGTAGGAAACATTTTGCAGAGAGTTTGTGGCCAGAGCTTGGTTGTATTTTTACTCTTCTTTACTTATACTTATCTGCTTCCTTCCCTTTTTTAGAAAGTCTGTGAGAAGAACTCAAAAACAGTCCTGTTCTAATGGTCAAACATAAGAACTGTCGCATGAGAAAGTCATCTCATTCATCATGAGATAAACACGTCCTCATACTTACTTACCTCTGATGTACGGCTGCACTGGCTCTGTGCAAACGTGACAAAAGCCGCCTACCAGCATCTCGAAAACGTATTCACTCAGTTATATCTTGTTTATTTATTCCATGTGAATATCAAAGTGTAAAAAGGACAAGTCACGATTTTAAGGTGGATATGTGCATATATTGAGAGATTATCTCACCTCAAAAGAAGAAGTTACTGCTCCTGGCCATCAGATATCTTCCCTTAAAACCAAAACTGGTCTCAAAAGGTCGCCTTTGATTGAACTAATAAGATTTAATGTGTTAATATTTGCACTTTAGAGGTGCTGGTAGGCATATTTATTTACCTTCTGAGAGAACCAGACTTCTGGCAAGAAAGCAAATGAGCATGCTTCTTTAAAAGTAGAATTATTCCTTTGGATATATCTTTAAACAAAAACTGTTCACATGCAGTAAAGGTCTACATTAGTGTGAAATTGGACAATTGGAATTGGAAATTTTCTATTAAATGTTCTAGCAGTTTTCTTGCCAAATAACTGATCATAATTTCTGCTACAACTATGCAGCTGTACTTTAGATGCTCTAGTGACATCTCAAACACATTGTACTGTACACATTATGAAAGGAAAAAGCATTTTATCAATAATGACTTAATCTTGAAGGATGTTAAAAAACATAGTATTGTTGTATTTATTTAGTTTTTTTTGCAATGTAAACTCCAAAAACCAATAACGTGCTTTTTTTGTTACAAAATGCTCTAATAGATGTGTTCTCTTCATAGAAAATAGTCTGTGCATGGCAACATGTCGGAGGTTTCTCCACAGCTAGTCAGAGACATGAGGCGCCTCTGTATAGCACGTGCTTCCAAACACGACAGCATGATTATGAGTTGATTTCTTTCAGTAATTGTTCTTCCAGCTACAGAAGGAAACACAACTTCTCCCAAACTCTGGATGTTGCTTCCTTTTATTCCTATGTTCTCTATTTGATGATGATGATGTCAAAGAATTGTAATTCAATCACTCTGGATCGTAACAATAAAAATTTGTTACTTGGCAAAAATAAAAAGGTCCTATTCTTTGCATTCAGTCACTGGCTCACACTCAGGACTTTGGTTTCAATGAGCTAATAAAAGAAACCCATTTGGGCCAAAGAGCTGAATGTCCTTTAGGCTCAAACTCAAACCCTAAACGCAGATGTTCACCATCTCAAACATGTCACTTCAGATCACAAAGGCCCTGCCTAGGAGTCTGTAAACTAATGCAACTTTTCACCAACAACTTAAAACCTGTTGTGGCTTTTCCTTCAAACAAAGACAGTAACTTTTGGGCGGAGGTGTGATAGTGGGGATATGGGCACCAAATTTAACCCAGAACAAAACTGGCTCACACCTCAGCCACCTTCCTGCCGTCTGTTTTGGTTCGAGCAGCAGGCCGTCACACGGGTCAGGAGGGGATCATGCCTTTGTTCCTTTTGCGGTCAGCCATGTTGCGGCGGTTGTGATTTGCCCCGCGGCCCTTGTTGGCCTCCTTCTTGCGTCGGTCTAATAACGTCTCCTGGGTTTGTCCTTGGCCTTTGGCTTGGCCCACCACATTTTTGGGGCGCTGCTCCGGTCGGAAACTGGGAAAGAAGAATGAACGGAAGTCAACAAAAGGTGTGGGTGGAGCCACCAAGTGAACTTGTGCCAGGGTTTTGGTTTAATAAAGAGGTGTTAAGCATTTCTCCATCCAAGTTAAAAGAAAAATGTCCACTGAAAAGTTTTTTTTTTCCTGAATTTCAAAAAACAAGACATTGGAATAAATCAACTGTTTTTTCTCTAACCATATAATGGACCGATGGTGTCAGATATACCTAGTGTTGTCTATTGACGTTTGTTGCAATTTTTCAATTTCCATTCAGTTTGTGTCTCAAGAGGGATTAACAATCCTCTACCCTTAACCCCTGTATTCATACAAGGCAAAGTCTTAACCGAGGAGAAAAATGTAGAAACACATTATTTTCTTGAATGGAAAGACAGCTAAGCAGTAAGAGTTTTAATGAGTAAATATTGACTTCTTACCCTTTCCGTTGATGCATGGCAGCTCTTCTAGCTTCAGCCCTCTCTCTCAGCAGAGCCGGGTCCTGCACAAACTGGTCCCTGTTTACATTGTTCTGAAACACAATGGATTCACATGCAGATGTAGTGACCACGCATTTGTAGCGAAAGACTACAACAACATTTAAGATTACAAACCTAGCTAAAATGCATTAAGGTCCCATGACATGGTGCTCTTTAGACGCTTTCATATAGGCCTTAGCCTTTCTAGCCACTGGGGGAACTCATTAATGTAAAAAAAACAACAACAACAACCTCAAAGTGATATTTTAATGCCATGGGGCCTTTAGGCAATGTCTGAACAGCACTTACTTCTGCACAAAAAATGATTTACCAAATGTGTTCAATCTTTTTATATACAACCACTTGTAAAATGGTAAAAACATGCCATTCTAATCCATTACATCTGATGAATCGTGCTTCTATTTCATACATGATCAAGAACTAAGTGTCGTCTCAAATAAAATTAGTGATTAAATATAAAGTTATACACCAGAGCTCTCAATTTTACAATGTGTAGTTTGATGTGTAAATGATACCAACATGGTGTCTAAAATAAGATTCATGCATACATAATCCTGTAGGAGAAAACTGCAACACTTGAAAAACATAAGATTTTACAGTTAGATATTAACTTGATTGACCAAGGTTCAAAGTGAGTAAAAGTTTATTTTCTGTAATTTTTGATCAGTTGTTTTTGAAACATGCAATTACCTGTAGGGTCTCTTCCTCCTCTTCATCTTCACCCTCTACTTCCAATTCTGGTTTGTTTCCTTTTCTCAGTATCTGTGGGATTGTGAAAGGCCTGCAGGGAAACACAAACACAATGAAAATGAAAAAACGTCCCAGTATTTGGCATCCACCAAAAATGTACCCTGTCAAAATCTAAAAGGTGCTTTCCAAATTCCACTTCACTCCGTCTCGACTCCATCGCGATCAATAATGAAACTGATTTACCTTCTGTTCAGTAAACTGTCTCCATCCAGGTCGTTAGCTCCCACTTGGCCCATGTCGTAGGTGTCGTCGTACTCGTCTTCGTAGTCGTCGAGGCCGTAGGTTTCTGCACTTTCACCGGGCTGGATGACAACCTCGTCTACCACTGTCTCGTAGGCCTGATAACGAGATTTCTGCTCGGCTATGTGCTTCTTGTCGTTCAGCATCTCTTGAACGCTCTCACCTTTCCTGCAAGAGTGAGAAAACAATTGTAGGATTCCAACGTCTTAAAAACACCTTCAGCTCCTGCGCCGTGCATGCGGATACTGTATTAACAAGGTAACGTTAGTTATAAATCTCCGGATACATTACCATTGGCAGAATTCTGAGTTTATGGTCAGCTTTTTGCAAATAAGCCTTATATGTACACTACAGTATGTAAATGATATTTTAGTTTTTCAGAGCAACATTGCACAAGGGATAGTTACAACTGGACGTACTGCTTGGCTTTGATTAAAATTTTGAGGTGGATTTTACAGGCACATGAATCAGATAAATGTGCAAGTACATAAAGTCCAGGGATTTTAAATCCTCTTGTGTGCTCACACTAACCTGGTCCCACCAGACTCTTGTACATTTCATTTGTACATAGAGTCTGGCCTCTCTTCATTAGTAAGTGTTAACTTCCTTGTTAACGAATCACTAACGTTTGGTCGTGACGTCGGCTTAGCATCGCTAGCGTTAGCCTTGGCCAACACCCTCCCCACTAATGGTGCGAGCTGGAAAATCCCCGTGGGAAGGAGGGCCACAACATCAAGGCCACCAACAAAACTCAGCAAAGCTTGTTCTTGCTCGGGCTTTAACTTCTGGATATTCAGCGGCGTTGCCACAACGGACCAAATGGCATCTTTCTCCGCCGCCATTACGCAATTACAACTTAAACTAGCACACAACCTCAACGTTATCATTCTCAGCCACTCCCTCTGTTCACTGATTGGATCGGTAGAAATTTGACTGGAGTAAACCCGCGAATATACCGCAAACCCAGACGGAGTGCTGAAGGAAAATGAAAATTGAGCAGAAGTATGTAGGAGGACAGAGCCACGCTATGCTCTTACCTCCTGCCCTTCCATATGCGGGACATGTCCACTTGGTCTCTGCGGAAAATGTCAAACTCATCATCATCAAACACGTTTGACCTGACGTCCAGAACATCTGGAAGCACCTCCTTCACTGGCCTGAGGGGACAGAAGGACAACAGGGTCAAACACGGCTGATACAATTCTCAATTCAATATTATCATTTATACACAAATGATCTGCACATTTTGATGAGTTGTATAATAAGGTTCTAAAACAGTAGCACCAATTTGTATTATTGATGAACTGAGTAAATCATTTGAAAAGCAAAAATTGAAAATCACATATTTTAGCTTGTAAGATTAGATGATATACTGCTTTTCTCTATTTTATATCAATGTAAAATGACCGGGTTTGGACTCTTGGGTGGACAAAAAAGAAAAAAGAAAAGAAAAACATAAATGAATTGAATCATTAGTTGGAGCACTTAGGGAGACATTGCTGATCATGTACATATTACGGTACACATTCTTACCTACTCAAATACTGTTCCTTACATTTAACTAAAGTATTTTGCAATGTTGTATGAGGTCTTGTTTTTGTGATTTTGAAATGTGCATCACGATGACTTAATATCCCCACCAGAGTTAAATTGAAATTAAAGTAACAAATTAAGGCCCTCTTTTTAACAACAAGCAAATGAGAAGTTCAGCAGCACAATCCTCGTGGCAGAACGTCTACATCTTTTTACATAAAGGTCAAGTCAGTGCGTGGTGTCACCTTGGCATGGCTCGGTCCAGTTTGTCCAGGTTGGGGGCCAGGCGGTCCTCCAGGATGTTGTTGATGACCAGCTCAGAGTTGTAGTCGTACTCTTGTAGACAGGCCAGCAGAAAACCTTCGCCCAAATCAGGCAGCAGGTCCCTGATGCACGTCAGCAGAGACTCTAGCTCCCCCTCGCTCACTGCAGCCTGATAACAGACAGACAACACCTTCAACGCCTGTTGACAAACTTTTAGTTTAAGTAGTTTTGTTTCATGCAATTTATGTAAAATGCTTTGTTGCATGACAGATGTTACAGTAATAAAAGGTTGTGGTTTGCTGCTTCTACCTTTCTCTATTAGCATATTATTTAAGCAGTTCATCTCATTTGACTTATGTACATGTGCTGCTCAAATGCCATAATTTCCCATTTTCATGGGATCAATGAATATCTATCTATCTATCAATCTATTAAGATTATTAACATTTTAGTAGCTGCAGCAATTAGTCAATTTGAAGATCAACAGAAAAGGCAACAATATTTTGGGGTACTGGACTGATAGTTGAACAAAACAAGATATTTAACCATGTCACATTGGTTAAATATCGGAAATGTTTCACCATCTACCATCATAGACAAAACTATTAATTGGGAAACTAATTCTTCGTTGCAGCCCTCCATTTTACCTTAACGTATCTTGTAAAGCAAACAATTTGAAAATTCCCTCAGCTGGCGTAGTATGCTGAGCTGTCAAAAGTACACATTTAGTTAACTGTAACAACAACTCACATGGTTTCTTTTTCCGGGAACATCCAACATGGCGTCTGCTCCCCTCAGGCCCTCTCCTCCTTCTAGCTCTCGAGCCTCCTGAAATTCAAAGCCAGTTGAGGCGGCAGCAGCACCGCCCGCTGCTCCCTGATGCAGAGCCTGGCTGTGTGGTCTCCGTCGGCCCACACAGTCCCAGGCACTCTCCACCCCCTGGAGCAGGTAGGACATCCGGGTCTCATCACTGAGGGAAGCAGGTTAAGGATATATGCTAACACTTTCTTCCATCCAGGATGTCTCTCCACCACAAATGGCTGTTGACTTGATCAGGGCTACAATTAATCTGCTGATTAGTTTATGAATCAATCTTTTAATAATTTGGTTAACAAAACATTAGGAAACACACTTCAAAAACTGGAACCATCAAATATTTTAAAAATTTAAGTGACTATCAAAATAGTTGCTAATTAATTATTCAACTAATCATTGCAGCGCTTCACCTTACTTTGTCACTATTGCACTTAATTTATTGGACTGATCCTGTGGATGTGTAAATACACATCTCTGCTGATCTTATACTTAAAAGTAATGTTTACATTTCGAACATATGATCAACAATTTTTAATCTGGGTCTTGCATCTGAATTGATTTGCTCTGCTTAAAACAAACATGCATCATACATATTTGGTTATTTTTTGGTAGCACTGTGTTCAGAATGTTATTAACCATAAACAACTATGTTCACAGAGTTATTGTTATAAACTGATAAGGATACATGAGAGGGAGGGCCTGTTGTAGCAGGCTGATGTCATCTGCAATGGGGAACTGCTCATCATAGTCTGACAAGAACCTGAAAGGACAAAGAAACAAAAAGGGAAAACCCCTTTACACACTGTAAATTAAGAGAAAAAGGGAAACAAACTAGTTCTAAGATTCTAAGAGCCTCAGAGTTGACCCCCTGACCTTAACAAGTAACTTTACCTTTTCTCAGGTAAAAAAGATGTGAAATGTTGTAGTAGCTCCTCTGCAAATGTTTGAATGTTCTCTCCCCTGCAAGACAACAAAATTCAGCAGAATTAGTTTGTGCATGTGTAAAGCTGATACTGCTAAGATGCACGTTGAGAGTTTGGATGTCTCACCCCTCTAGGATTGGCTGTAGGCAGGTGTGATGCAGCAGCAGGTGAGCCGTCTCCACTATCTTACGACAGGAGTGGGACAACCTCTTCCACAAATCCTGCTGAAGGCTAAAGGAGGGTTTGGCAGAAATATTCACTATCACTCATTTATTCATGTATCCAGCAAGTGGGTCTCAGTCTTTTGTTTTTTTTTAAGTATTAAATGCAGCAGAAGCTCACCCTTTATCATCAAAGTTTCTCTTCCTCACCGCCTTCTCGAGGTCAGGCACAGCGGTCTCATAAAACGAGGTCAGTCTGCCAGAAGACAAAACAACAGGATCACGAGAAGCTACGGGGAAGGTGTGGCTGCGATACTGCCAGTTTACTTCATCGGTCTACCTGCTGAGGAAGCCATGGGAATGGAAGCTGGAGCAGGCGGCAGGGAAGATATCCAGGAAGGCATGGATGGTGGTGGTCGAGTCACACAGGTACAGAATAAGATCTACAAGATCCTGGGATAGTAAAGAAAACACGTTTAGTATTATAGTGTCCCTCTGTGTTTCCAATCAGTTATACTTATAAAATAAGTTAAATTCCAGTTTAAAAAAATTTCACCATGACTCCAGTGTTTCCCACACAGACTTATTTGTGGCACTGCGCCACACAATCAACACCACATATTGCGTTTTGTTATTTATTTATTTTTAACGCTATTTAAAAGACAGCTTATTTGTTCAAATGCATTTCCCTTCCCTGCTCTCTTGCATCTCTGTGTCGTGCATGCACACGCACACACTTTCTTCTTATTGTGCAGCCCCACTAGCCATTGGCATTATTTCATTAGTATTGCATGCAGTGATGACTGGAGATGTGTGTGTCTGTCTGACCTGCTGGCTCATGGCCATGGCAGTGGGCTGTTTGTGTGCGTTCAGCTTCATCGGCTCCATGGCTGTGACTCCCTCGCTGTGGAGACCACACTTACCCAGGATGGTGTCAAACACCTGAAGGCGACGTGGAATAAATGAGGGAAAATGATCTATAATTTTACAGAATGACATTTACAACTAAATAGTATATTATTTGTGTGTCCCAGTTGTCTTGTCACTTTTTAGAAAACCTAAATAAACAGTCTTACACTTTTCATATAAATATAGTTAGAAGAAAGTATAGAGGGTATCTTTTAAACATGATCTTACCTGTAACACAGTTGGCACAGTCTCATCTAGGTCACTGTAGTAAGATGGCTGCTGGGTAAAAATGTTCTCTAAAAAAGGACATCATTTTAAAAGTTAACAAAAAGTTACAACACAGATACACACTACTCATCATCATGACATATTTTAATCCTATGGATACACCATTGAAATACACTAGAATGATTGAAATTGGACCTTCACAAATAGCTCACCAAGCATCTTGTGCAGCAGCTGACTGTTGCCCTTTCCAAAGAGCACACATAGATCCAGAATTTTGGGAATGTCAAACAGGAAGTTCTCATAGATAATTTCTCCAAACACAGCCGGGGTGAGGAAGTTCTCCTGTGGAAGAGGAGCACAAGGCAACAGTCTATCAGGGCTGTGTTCTTGGGAGTGACAATATTATACTTGATGTTAGGATTTATTGGTCGATACGTTCTGGCTCGACCAAAATTCTGATTGGTTGATTTTTTGCCATGTTATTTCATCCAGTGGAAGCATAGGCCGTAACTGTTTATGGGTGAAAAGCACAAATTGCTAATGGGGGTGTTTTCAGAGGTCTCCTCTTGCACAGGTAACAGTCTGTCTTCAGAACACCCCCCCCCCCTTGTTTTCACTTCTTTTTTGGATTAGCCCAACCCACTGGGGACAGATTGAAGAAAGAACTAGAAAGCCTTGTTTTAGTGGTTTGCTGAATATTTCTTTAATTGTGAGTGTTTAATTTACAGTCAGTCCTCCTCGACCATGTTGAAGACATCGGCAGTGTGGCAGCCTTTTACAAAAATAGATAACGGAAAAAAGTCAAATGCAAAGTTTGCAAGCAACAGTTTGCATATCGCAGCTTGACTACAAATATGACATATCACCTGAAAACGGTAAGCTAACTTTTCTGCGTTAGGTTTCCCTGTCTGTTTTGAGCAGGCTATATGTACTTATCAGAATTGGCATATTTCACTGTCTAATAATCGTTTTATAACTACCGGCACACCCACCCGCAAATACGTTAGCGTTCCCCAGACCCCCCCAGACCCCGCTGGATGTTGAGCCTACCATCCAAACGCAAAAACAATATCACAGAAGGAATTGTCGACTTTATGGCTCAAGATATAAGGCCCATCACTGTTGTGGAGGGCTGAGGTTTTAAGAACTTTTTAATATACAGCACCATCACGGAAAATGTGAGGGACTCAAAGAGAAGGTTTCAGAGATAATACAACCCAGCGAGGCACTGAGCGCTGTCAGAGCGCGACAGACAAGTGGCCCGTTGTGTGACAAGTTGATTACAGCCCTACTTGATGTGCTGTCATTTCAGTTTACTGATCATGATAAGTAGCTCATCACTGCCTCTAGTTCATATTTGGGAGCTGCTGTTACCTTGGACTCTTTATGCGTAGCCATCCTGAGGAAGGTCAGGAAGACCGCCCTGTGAACGGAGCGCTGCATGTCGGCCACCGCCGGGGAGGAGGGCAGGGAAGCCAGGTCCAGGCCTCGAGGAGCCTGATGCAGGTAGGAATCGAGGCACCTCTGCAGGGAATCATCAAAGACGACCTGGTGGAATAAACAGACCCAAGCGGCAGAGAGAGGGAGGGACATTTACAATGACTTGAATTGAACGGAGTCTCAGTCTATTTACATTGTCCCGCTACCATTCACCTTTGTGGCTCAGAGAGATCTTTACACGTTAATGGTGCCTCACCTGACACCAGAACTTGTCATGGGGCAGTGTGAGCAGCCACTCCAGGTCCTCTATGATGAATTTGGCATGTTCCATAAACTCCTCTACCTCAGCGGGAGAGCCGTCTTCTGGCGGGGACTTGTAAGGCACAAAGCAGCGATCCTCCTTCCTGGTTGGGTGCTGTTGTTGAACAGGAAGTTCAGAGTTTGATTCTGATAAAACTGTTCTTGGTGAAAAGTGAGTTTGGTTAATCCTGGAGCCAGTGTTGTAGTACTCGAGATCGGTCTTGGTCTCGAGACCGGTGTACAGACCACTTTTTGAATGCATTGTCTCAAAATCAACCACATTTTTACTTAGTCTCACATAAAACTCAGTCTCAGATAAAAGGGGAGTCTGGATTTTATGTCAATACTGCCATTAGAATATTTTATCAAGATTTCTCATGATACACTTGTGGCAATAGAAGAAGTGAATGAATAATAATCTTAATTTGTTTTCTGTGGGTGTTTATTTATAGAAATTGTGATCTTTCAGATCAATTTGAAGAGAGCCTTTAGTTAGCATTTTCCACATGCATTTGTGTCATGCAGTCAGGGACTCACGCTTGCCTGGTCTTAGTCTTGTCTCGGTCTCTAAACACTGGTCTCGGTTTAGGTAATCTCATCTACAACACTTCCTGGAGCTCCACAGACTGCTGTTGGAGTGTATTTCTTTATCAAATTAGATGATTTGACTCACCAGTGCAGGCAGTGTGTGCTCTTTTCCCAGCGGGCCCGGCTCGGTCACCTGCTGCTCATCCAGTGGCACTCGGGCACAGGCCATGGCTTCTCCCTCTCTTGTTTTTTTCTTCTTCTACCAAATCAAAGAAATTCCAAAATGCCAAGAGATATCACATTCCACATATCATTCTACATATATTTCAACTCAAATTTCTCATAATATTAGCGTCCTGTGATCATTAAGTACTAATTTCACACTGTGAAAATACGTTAAAGTCCTGCATTTAAAATCTTACTTAAATAAAAATGTGTATCAGCAAAATGCACTTAAAGTCATAATTGTCCAGTAGGCCTACACAATTAATCATCATAAAAATCACGATCTTGATTCACCCTGTTCATGATTTGATGTAAAAACTAACTTTGATTTTTCTTTTAGGACTTTGATTCTCATTTAATTTTATGAGTCGACTTAATCACAAATGCTGCATCTTTCCTCTGTCAGTTTTACACATAGACTGTATAAAATCTCCCATCTCTTCACTGAAGCCTCTGAAGGCTTGTGGTGATGCGCAATTCGCTATATGTGCCAAAAAACAGTGTGTTTGGTACGGCTAATCTGTTTTGTTTTGTCATGGTTCATGTGTGCATTAACATTACACTTCATGAGAAAATAAATTGTGGCAGAGAATCATATCAATTCCAATCTAAAAAAATTGTGAGTCTGATTTTTCTCTGAAACGTGTAGACCTATTGTCCAGTAAACGTACCCTCTCAGCATATACTCTGGTATGTGGTGTTTTTGGATTAATATTACTGCTGCATTATTGTGTACTTTGCATTGATGTAGTAGTTTAATACTTTATTAACTGTTGGGTAGTTTAATCTGCAGCAATGCATGATATTCCATAAAATCATCATTTGTTTGTAGCATCAATGTCCTCTGAGAACCACGTATCTCTAAAATGTCAACCTTCCATGAACAAAAAAAATGTATATAAAAAACAGCCCTGTTTTTAGCTTTATGATAAAGCATTTTCCAGCTGATCCAAGAGGGGGTTTACATTTTGATTTAGCTTAAAAAGTATGAGAACTTTCTCAACATATAAAGGATCACTTCACACTTCAGTTTTTTACAAAATAGTCAACACCTCTGGAGATCCATGGTTTTCACTGGACAGGAAATGTAACTAAAGTTATCTAAAAAAAGCAGTGTAAAAAAACACAATATTTAATGGTGATGGTTTAATGGTGTTTACCTTGTTATGGATTTTTTTTCTTAATTTTACCTGTATGTCTATTTTTACATTGAAAGCAACAAAAAGCCAGACTATAATTCCTTATGTGTTCACTCTTACATGGCCATTGTTCTGATTCTGGTTTACCTCTGAGATGTATCTACTAAACTAGCTAGTAGAGTAGAAGTATAACGTTATATACAATAAAAATACTAAAGAATACATGTACTTTAAATTAAGCAAATGTACTTTGTTACATTCCTATTCCATGGGATGTTGTTGATAGTCTGAGAAAACCTATTTCTGATGAATAGTGGACACATTGTCTTGTAGCTAATTAATCATAACGAGCCTCTCACAATCACATATTTGCACATACATTACCTGCAATTTAACATATATAGAGACAATTCTCCTCCTTTATATTATATCACCTTAGCAGTTAATATTTTGTCTAAACTGCTGAAGCTAAGGGAGCCACCGAATGCTTGCTAACAACAGCAGTGTATAAGCTAGTTGGTAAACTACTTAACGTTAGTTAAATCAACGTAAGTTACCACTACCAATAAACAGTAATGTAGCATAGCCACCTTTTAACCACTAATGTTTCAGTTATAGCACCACGGCTACCTGCTAATACAGTTTGTATGTATTGAGTTAGCTACCTTCTGACTGAAAAACAACTTACCGGTAGCTAGTCCGGTAAGACAACTTGCTAGCTAGCGTTATCCGCTAATTACCAAGTTCAACCAAACTGACAGCACGTCAATGAATGGGGAGAGGCTAACGTTAATGTAACGTGGCTAACGAGCCGGTGACTTTATAAACGTCCTCTTGTAACTCGTAACGTTATGTATATTGACTGTACAAGGAATCCGTTAATACAGTTGCTTACCTATTAACTTGACTGTCTATAAGGCGTTAAAGCCATCTCATCAATGTCGTTGCAGCTGTCAACAGCAGCGTCCAACAGTTTCAGTTTCCCAACCTTTTTCTAATCACCTGTGATAGACCCGGAAGTGACGAAGATTTGATACTTTTGTAGCATGGCGTTTGACTGTCTGTGCCATAGCCACCATGTGTTTACCGCCCCCTTGTGGAAACCAGAGCGCAACAGCACATGTTGATTTCTTACATTAAGACACGTTTTCTGAAATTCTATGTGTAAAATTAAAATAAAGCATTATTAAACATGTGCTAACTTGTTTCATTTTGTTGACATATTAGAGACTAAAGTCATTATAGAGGGAATTTTGGATAGCTCTTTATATCACTAGCTACAGAAATCAGAAAATACTGTCAGCAGCCATACAAAATCCATTTTTGCAACGTTTTTTGGAATAACATGTTATGTAAATCAGGCTATTAAGGATTTTATATATATATATATATATATATATATATATATATATATATAAACACTGCATCCATTACAAAAAAACAGACAAGAACAAACCAAGAACATTTGGTGTATGTTTGCTGTACTAAAGTGGAGATTTTTGGCTCATAGTATGAGAACAACATGTTTTGAGAAAACAATCTTTAACCATAATCATTGTAAAATTACATACATTTAGCAAGACACTAAAGGTGAATTTCTGCGAGGTCAGTGAAATATACTGTAAATATCATCTTTTTTTTTTTTTTTACCATATGTACCCAGAGACAAGAAATCTGTCACTAAGAAGCACGTAAACTATTTAAACATAGTTGGTGGAGGGTAACTTGTCTGCTAAATTTAGAGGCCCAATAAAGGAATATCGAATATTACACCCAAATATTGATTAAACGCTTTGCTTTAAAAGAAGACTAGAAAGAGAAAAGAGCAATTCCACTAACAAACTGTATACCCAAATACAAATTAAATCTTTAATTGGTTGTATAAACTGCTAGGATGATAAAACAAGAAAATGACGCTTGAGAATTGACTTTCTTGGAAAAAGATGTTTATAAAAGAAGATTACCATGACACACAGAGAAGGCTGATGAGGAGTCCAATAAATCACATCAGGTACAATATTTTCATTAAAACAGTCTGAAAGTCCATCGATGAATTATCAAAATCTCAAGAAAGGGAAACGTTGGTGTATTTGATGCTGAAAAAGAGAAACTTCTGATGTATTACCTGTGCTCCTAAATTCATAATTTGATGGAAAATCAGTTTGTGTCCGCCATCAAAATTGTGAGGTTTAGATTATCATAATTGACCGGAAAACGTTTGTTTCTATGTGCGCATATGCTCCAATTTTAGTTTTTAACATATAGTTAATATTTTTAAAGCAATGAACTTAAACTCTTTAAACTAAAATACTAAAACAAAGATAAACAACAAACAAAAAGACGTATCATTTTTTGTCTGCTTTCATGGCTTGTGGTGTAAACCCGAAACTGTTTACTTCATATTTGATGTAAAGCATAAAATAAATATATGGCTCAAACAACAACACAAAATGCCCCTTACTTATCACATATGGAGCAGTAGTAATACTGTACTTCATGGTCCCCCATCCAGGAATAACGGAAAATCTAAATTGTAAAGACCTTACCTACAGGTCTAGACAATGTGACAGCAAATCACAGCTTCAAGTTTCTATCCAATAATAATCTACAGCTCTATTCTATGCTAATATCAAATCTACAGAAAAGTATGTTTGTTTTAAGATTTGATCACTTACTCGGTATTGAATTTGGAACAGAGGAAAAACTGGTGCACTTCTAGACTCTGAATACAACAGTACAACACATTAAATATTGTCCACTGAGTACTTTGTAGTCTTAACAGCAACAGAATGAATGATGTGGCTATGGTGTGAATGGCTGCTTTATCCTTAGCAATTATTTGTTGTTGATTGACTAATAGTTGCAGTTCTGATGATTACTCATTATTTTAACTAAGAAGTGTAACCCGAACTCAGCCCGAGCTTGTGATGCAACTTGGTAAACTATTGTTTTAATTTTTTTAAAATCTTGCAGCAGACAGAATAGTTTTTTTCACGTAGTCTTTAAGGATTCAATAAGAATCTTCAAAACTGCAATTATTGTTATTTAATTATATTGTGGGTCTTTCAAAGATCACCAGGTATTTATTTTTTCAGAAAAATGGATGCTTACAGTAGCTCTGTGACTTATTTGAGAGTACCAAACTAGGGCTATCACAAACTATGAAAAACTACTCCATACCAAAAGTGCACACAAATACGCAGTTTCCCATACTTTTGGCCACAGTGTAACTCAGCGAAACAGAGTGTTTGTCATAACAACCTAACTAGATACAGTTTATGACTTAGTTTAACCTCTCATTATTATGTAATTTAATATGGATTAGGTCACAGAAAAGTAGGCGAGATGTGCATGTATATGTGATGGAGCTTACAGTATTCTGTTACAAACTATTATTGTACAATAAAAGAATAGATAATTCTGGGAAAAATAGTTTGTGGGATGTGTGAAGGCCAGAGATTTGCACTTAGAGTTCAAGAATGCAAGGAATAAAAACTATTCAATGCTATATTAATGAAGAGCACAGATGGCAAACTATATGGACTAACGCTGTCGTGGACACTGAGCGTGCTGAGATTGCGTCTGATCTGAAGCCACTAATATCCAACTCTTGACCTTATTTTGCTTTACATATCTGACCCAGGCTTAACTTGAGATTTCTAACTGCATGCCAAGGATGTATACAAGTCCGTACTGAGGAGACATAAAGAGTGCCCTTCCACACGTCACTGTGTAGCCCTTCAACATTTTCAATGGTCTGCCCATTTTTTGGTCTTCAAAGTCCGATTTTATGTTTATCATATATATAAAAAATATGACATCAATAAACAAAGTACAGCTGGAAGTCAGTTTGATGTTGACACTTGATTAAAATTCCAGCTCAAGTCCATAATGATTTGTTTTTGGTAAGTAATAAAAAAAGGGAAGAGGACGGGGGTTTAAGTCTGTAACAGAACGATAACGGATGTCAATAATACAGCTGCAATTACCTGGTTGTGAGCACAGGTGATTAGTGATCTAAATACTCTGCATATATTGAATGCAACAATTGAGGCTCAAAATTACATCCACTGAGGGAAGATTGATAGGGAGAAAAAAGAAGAGCAGGAGCCAAAATGGCTGATCAGTAGTCTGGGAAATAGACAAAAGTTTGAGTATTGCACGTCAGCTCGGAAGTCTCGTCTCTGCAGGCTGATCACCGCTTTGGCTGATATTTCTAGACTGTTAAGAGGGAGCAGCGATCAGAAAAAAGGTGGCTAAAACATGAAAAAGAAGGCCTCCACCCACTTTTGTCTAGGATTTACTGGATGTAGGAACTCTGAATAAACGGCTACTATTTTTTTGCGGGAAAAAGGAGCCGGTGTACCTGCCGCACAGCAGCCAAACTACAGAAATCCCAAGGGTCTTAAAAACAGGGAATGGGAGAAAGATAAAGAGAGAAAAAAGTTCCCTCCTCTTTGGGCTTGCAGTTTACACCATCACAAACCAGCTCAGTTTCATTTCACTAGTCAGAGCTGATGTTGGTTCCAGAGGCGTCCAGCGCTAGCCCAGCTGTATCTGTCCAGAGTACATGGTGAGGAGGAGCATGATGGCGAAGCCCGTCAGCAAGCCGGCGTTCTGGATAGCAAAGGTGAGGAGGAAGCTGCTGCCACCTGCGTCCTCTTCCTCACGACTCACCTCATTCATCTCTGGAAACTGAGAAGCAAAAAACATAGAGAGAAAACCCTATTTTAAACTTCTATTAAACGTGGGAAAGTCCAATTAGTAGGCTCAGGACTCTTTTTTCACATTAAAAGGGGCCTTTCACTTATTTAACAAAGTTAATTTTCTAGAAATGTGGACTGCCGCACAGCCTGTGAAATCAGTTGCGTATGTCTTCTGACTCTGGAGGAGCTTTGTTAAATCTAAGAAAATGACTCAAGTGACATCATCTGGGTATCTCAGCTACACATTTTTTACCCAAAAACTTAATTTTTACTGTCCTAACCCTGACACATTAGAGATACTGTATTAAACTGTACTATAAAAGACAATTACGTATAAACTACATTATTAAAACCAAACACTTTTTGCATGCCCTTCTCCCCTGTCTGTCAGTTAGGTAACTTGTTGGGTCTTTGTAAATTATAGTGTGGTCCTATTATACTCTTAAAGTGTCTTGAGATAACTCTTTTGTGATTATGATTTGATACTAAAAATAAAATTGATTTGAAAAATTTAATTGAAGCTTCAATTTAAAAATTTACTTTAATAATGCCTTTTTTATTCACTAATTAAATAAGGAACAAGTTGAAAAATAACATTTACTACTGGCAATAAACCTTGAATGCCTAAATCAATTTAATTGTTTGATGAGATTGTTCTTCTTAATATAAAGCAATCAACTAAATGCATGATGTGACATACCTTTCCCAACTACAAATGTCCTAGTGTGTTAAATATCTTCTTGTAACAACTTCTTAAAGGAAAGTTCTTCAAGTCTGCTTATGTCTAATGAGACCCCTCACAAAACACATCCATCCTTAAAAAAATCACTTTTGCAAAAACACTGACCATGTCTGCCAGAGCAATGTAGAGAAACATTCCCCCTGCCAGGGCAAAGATCCAGTTGGGGGAGAAGCTGTTGCCAGCCAGGATGCCAAAGCCCATGCCCAGGTAACAGCAACATGCCGACAGGAAGTTAAAGAACAGAGCCTGCTGTATGCTCATGCCAGCGTTCAGCAGGATGACAAAGTCTCCTGGCAACAAAAAGAGAATGGCATGAAGAGAAAAACAATGTGTCAGGTGAGACTTGCAGACCGGTAGACACTCAAGGCAGCAACCATTAGAAAACATCTGGCTCAAACCTCATCTCCGACTCACCTAGCTCGTGTGGGAACTCCTCACACAGGATGGCCACGGAGGTGCTGACACCCTGGAAGACCGAGGCAGTAAAGGAGGCGCCGATGGCCAAGCCGTCGATAAAGTTGTGCAGGCCATCACTCAATGTGATCATCCAGGCCAGCGTGCCGATGTCAGAGTATGCCGTCCCCTTCAGCCAATAGCAGCCACCGCGTCTGGTGCCGGACCGGCCCCCGCTGTCTGGGCTCTGGGTCTCCTGGGATGAACAGTGAGGGACACCCATTAGGTAAATATTTGTGAGCAGAGCAGCATTATACAAATACTACATAATCATGTTTCTGGTTATTAGGCATTAAACACAGAATTTGCAAGCAGTTTGTTTTTTTAGCGGAATACTGAAAGCAGGAGAAATGTAGAACTGAATACACTTTAACATCTGTTTATCTATCGCAAATAGTGTAGTTATCGTGATATTCAAAATTTTTGCATATTGCACATATTCCTAATATTGTGCAGCCCTAACCAAAAAGTGGTTTTCTCTGCATAACCTCTCAGTTTGTATCTTCTGAATAAATGTTAGAGGCCTGAAGACGTGAAGCTATACAAGATTAAACAAAAACAAAAAAAACTAGAGAATTACAATTTCAGTATCTGATCATTATTACTTAACTATCAATCAGCTTGTGACCCTTTGAGTGGGCCCAACCCCCATGGATGAAATCGGCTTAAATACCATTGAATAGGTTGATATTTTCTTTAATCATGCGTTAATGTATAATTACACCTTTTCAGTTCTATGACTCAAGCAATTCATAAATATTAATTTCTTAAGTTATAATATTATAATAATAATAATAATAATAAAGTCCCGTCTTGTCCCCACCATTACCTGTGGCGTCTGTGCAGAACTGAGAATGAGCTCGCCCTCCCCAGGGTCCACCTTGCCCAGAGCCAGGCTGCTGGCTTCTCCGTTCTGCTGTAGCTTCTCCTTCTCACCCTCCTCCACATCTGTACCGGGGTAATGACTGTGGCCGTGGCCCTGAGAGATAGAACAATATTTATAAATAATATAAATAACAATTTTGAGGGATCCATTACATTTCCTACCTTACAAACTAAATAACATTAAGCTTTAGTAAATGAATAAGAGAAGGGCAGAGAGACTATTAGGCTCAAGTTGACTTAAAATTAAAGGTGCCCTGCCAGACAAAAACTATTTTATTTGCATTTTTTTAAATATGTTAGGTCCATATGTGTTTGAGTTATTTGGTTAATGTGAAAACGAACTGCTAACTCCTCTGTCAGCTCTAGCCACTGAAAAGAATTAAGAGGAGAAATCAGGCCAATTAAAAAAGCTGGTCAGTCTGACGTCATGTTGCCTGAGCTCTTTACTATTCATGAGCTCGCTCAGTTGTGCTGGGTACTGGATACTGAATGCCAGGCTCTCATTGGCTAGGTATTAGCCAATAAGAGTCAAGCAGCTTATCTCGTTGAATACTAATGACAACTGGCACAAATTGAGCTGAGACTTCCAGCAGGCTTTCTATACCACGCTAGAATGGCTTTAAGAAGGTAACCAAGGCACAAAAAATATTACAGAGTCCATGGCAGTCCAACTTTTGACATTACCACAAAGTAATGATGTACGTGTGGCAGGGCACCTTTAATCTCAAGCAGTGTTTCCTAGTACCTTCCTCGAGATATCCTGTGCTACTTTTGTCCCATTTGAGCATCCTCTACTACGGTTTCCTCTTGGGATTGTGCCCCAACAGATGTAACGTTTTTTGCCTCAGTTGATTAATCATGCACGTTGATGCAATTTAAAAAGTGATTGAGTGATTGATTGGTTTAATGAACAGGCAACCAAAGTCCTTATTATCAGTGAAGGGTTGCACTTTTGACTACAATTCCCACAATATTTCTGCATTATCACTCAACGCATTCACAAAATTATTCAATCAGAACCCCAGGTGCGTCTGTAATTCTGTGTGACACTATATTAAAGTTTGCATGGACAGTGACTCTAGGCTTGCATCACACATTCAACAAAGTTACCGGCTGGCGGGTCACTTGAAGTACAACACTCCTGGATTCAGGGAAAATTCAGTGTTTTGCTTAAAAATACTTTACCAGAGCCGGCACCCTGACATTACAGTTGACTGATTCTGCTACTACATAAGAATGTACTCCACTACATAATAACATTTGTCCCAAAGCAGTTTAAAAATATCTTGACACCGACAGATTTGGGAGTTGTTAATTAGCTGTTTTTTGTCTATGTTTTGGCAGTAAAAGAAAAAAGCCGACAGCAGCCTTATAGATGAAAAATATGGGTCAAAGAACTTAAGTAATTGGATCTTCAGGACTATGTGTTAATTACAGTAAGGAAGCTGGACCATATGGCTCAAAGCAAGGAAACCACAAGATGAAGCAACTGTTCACAAACACCCCCTTTACTGGATATTCCCTGTTGCTGCTGTGAATGGAATTAGGACCACTGGAAAACTCTACTAATGTGTGCAGCTAAGAGTTTAGGTAAGAGTAAGTTAAGTAAATAGAACTGAATTAAGAGTGAAATCTATAAGTTCAAACAGTGCTGTAACATTAGTGACTAATAAACCTGTATTCCAGCTGTCAAATCCTACATATACCACGCCTGCACTTAGGTAAGGCAGGCAGGGCAGGCACAGTTGACAAGTGGCTCAGAGCCAAAATCAAGCTACACTAAAACAGTACAATATCCATTTCAGATATAAATAACTTTGAAATACACACACGCCAACTTATTAGATAACATTTCAGTCATGAATTCAATACGCCATGTACGGGGAAGAATCAGGATGCGAGACAAATCTTAGTCCAGCAGTCAAAGAAGACTATGTATCATTCAAGCAAAACCCTTATAGGTGCATAATTTCAATAGAAATATGCAGTGTGTCGCAAATTTTTGGACAAGATGGGATAGACATTAACTATAAAAAAAAAACACAAAAAACAATTGATGCAACCAGTAAATCTTGTCTACAGCCCATTTGCAGTTACCGTTTACGTCATATTATTTTAATTTTTAAGCCTTTGTTTGACAGGACAGTCACTAAAGTGAGGATAGTCTTCTAAAAATGTGTAAAAAAAAATCTTTGCCTTGTGCCGCTGAGCAGAGTTGTAATGTTAGTCTGTATACAGTCGGGCAAAGGTAAAGCTCAGTTCCTCTCTGAAGGACACGTAAGAGTATGTGTCACATTTTTTAGTCTACTACTATATACTACTATACTGTATACTGTATATAGTCTACTACTGTACGGTATGTACAGTTGGTAATTGTCTTACAGATAGAGAAAAGAGATAAGATACATTCCAAAACAGTTGACTCCTGAGGGCAGCACTGTGAAGTTAAATCAACCGTGTGTCCGACCCAAACTTTCCATCCAACTGGTTAAACCTGCAGCTGTACAAATAATACAGAAGGAACAATTACATTAGATAGTGCTGTCAAAAGGTGGGAGATATCCAGTATCTGACCTGTGCGCACCTGATAACTTTCCTCCTTACAATCCAGGACCTGTGCAAGCGCCCGTATTTATGGTGTCAGGAGAGATTGACATTAAAAAGAAAAAGAAGGCGGTGAGGGTTGCAGGAGCGAGTTATTTTGTGGATCCAGGATACTATGCATCCTGATAAAGTTCCCTTGGCCTTTGGAATTAAACTAACCCCATATCATCACATACCCTTCACCATACTTGGAGATTGGCTTGGTTTGATTTCAGTTAGCTCAATAGCTGGTTTGATTTGCATTGAGAGATGATCTTATGGAAAGTTCCCCGTGCCTATCTATGTATGGTGAAAGGTATGCGATGATGTTGGGCTTAATTTGAATTCCAAATTAATAAAATAAGAAATAGAAGAAAAAAAGAAATGAATGAAGAAAAATATCAATACATGATACTGATTCAGTATTATCATTTATTGATTTTTTGAAAGTATTCCATTGCTTGATTGTTCCATGATCTGTCATGTGGGTTGATAGTCAACTGTTCTTGATTAAGGAGAAACGATGACAGAGAAGTCAAGAGACGTTAGTTTCCTATGTTTTGGAATCCTGGTTTAATGCTTGCCATACCGTGTTGTGTCTTTGTGCATTGACCTTGGATACAAACTGAAACAACCTACAAACTGTTTAAACCAGCCATAAATACCAGTACAGAGTTGTTGAGACTGGTACAGAGATGTTGCTTCAGTGTTGATGTCTATTCCTATCTACCACCTATCCCCGCAGGTCAACTTCAACTTAAAGCACGTATTTTGCAGCTCTTTTCATCTTAAATAATGGCAGTTATTGTGACTTAAAGCTATAGTGCGTAGTTTCTGTCGCTCCCAACAATTCCGTCGGTGCGTTCACATTATACAAGCCTTCCATTAGAAGAGGGAATTATCTTTATTCGAGTTTCTGAGCACAAAAGTCGCCAGACAACAGCAATTTCCAAACACAGCCATGCTGAGAAACTCAGACAGAGTTGTGTGGAATGTAACGGATGTTTAGGATTATAAAAAAAAAAGTTAAGCACTTTAATTTTTTCCGGTCTAACATCTCACTAAGGCTCAATTATAAAACTGTACCTAATTTGATATAAAGAAATACTAATTTAAACAAATCCATTGTGATGCTGTAATTTACCCAATTTCAACCCTGGGATCAATAAAAGCCTTCATATTTTTTCTGATTATAAGAATGCATCTTAAAAAAGGCATGTAGTTTGATTTTGAGCACCAATTTCTGTCTGCTTTGGTCTTAAGCTGCTTTGACAGCTTTCACACATTAAAGTAATCATAGAGGGACCCTTGCAAACTTGAGACATTTTAATGCAACCCATTTCCCTTGGATATGCTTGTTGTTGCCATTACCATTTTGCCATTGTCCCACCACCTCTATCTAATAAAACAACATTTATAACATCCTTCTTGCTATGTATGTACTCACCCCATTTTTCTGTTTGAGAAGCACTCTGAGGACCTTTTCAGTGAAGAAGAAGAGGTAAAAGCCTGCGAACACCACCGCAGATTTGGACACGTAGAAATCCACCATGGGGTCAAAACCAAAGGCCTACCATCGTATTAAAAAAAAATTATGTTAGTTTGTGATGAACATTTATAGTAGCTGTTATTACATCAATACTGCCTGACATCATTCAATTTGCATATTTTTTTAAATAAGGTGTTCCTTGAAACAACTATGAAATATAATGTGGTAGGTGAATTGCTTGTTTTGAACTCTTAGTGTGTCTAGGCTCCATAGTCACCTGTCTTAAAACAAAAGAGAGAACTTTTATTTTTGGCAAAGAGTTAAAAAAAAACATTTCCCCACATTTTATATTCACTGCCAGGGCCGGCTGATGAACAAACTAAAGCTGATTATTCATTTCCTAACCTGGTTAATAACCTGGTTTCTTATGGGCATGTAAATGTAGTCAGTGTTTTTTTATTTTTGTAAATGGTAGTGTGTGGGTTTGGTAAAAAAGCCAACGAAAAGATTCACAATGTATGAAACCGATCTAAACAGTTTTAATAGCACTAGATTTAAGGCATCCTTGAGCATTACAGTTTATTCAAAAGGTAAATATCCCTTTAACATATTGGTTGTTCTACATATCACTGGCAGTGCTCCAACTCAAAGGTGCATGCTTTTTTTATGTTTGCAGTTCGTTAATACTTGCATCACTCTATTAAAGTTACTTTCATTTAGGGCTAAACAATTAATTGAATATTAATCTTGATCACGATTTTGGCTTCCCATGATCAGATTTGCGTAATTGAGCAATATTTTTGATACATCATTCCGTTCATAGAACACTCCGTTTGTTCTTTGCAAAGGCCATCTACCGCTCTGTGAACTACAGTCTGATCACAGGCCCATACGAGTTGTTCCACGCACCGCGCAGCTTAGTTTCTAGATGTAGACAGTCACGGAGGACAGAGTAACGTGAGGAAAATTCCACAACAGATAGTAGTTGGACATACGGCGGTCACAAGGTTTACAAGTTTACTAGTAAACGCAACATTTTGTCCCATCTGTTGTTGTTTTTCAGACAATAGCAGTGACCAGTGCTAGTCGGTGCTAGCTAGTGTCTGTTAGCTCACAGGGCTTTAGGACGCCAGTTAGTGTCTGTTAGCTCACAGGGCTTTAGGACGCCAGTTAGTGTCTGTTAGCTCACAGGGCTTTAGGACGCCAGTTAGTGTCTGTTAGCTCACAGGGCTTTAGGGCGCTGGTTAGTGTCTGTTAGCTCACAGGGCTTTAGGGCGCTGGTTAGTGTCTGTTAGCTCACAGGGCTTTAGAATGTCACTAACATTTTTCCTAGGTCGCACCGGTGCACCCAATGTCCTCGCATCCGCTGCCTCGCCACAAACAAAGCAATGTTGTTTATATTGATATGGTTTAATGTTGCGATACATGACCCTTTTCTTCTGTAAAGCTTTGCCTGTGTGGCTGTCTCCATTTACTCTCCATGCAGCCCCGCCCTCTTTCACTCGGCTCCCAGCAACGCGGAGAAAAACAGCATCAGTCCCCACTTCTGACACTTGTCCACAGTTTTAATTGTTATGAACACAGCTGTGTATTGTTAAGAATGAGAGGCAAATCTGTATTTAACACTCTGGTGTTGTGGCAGCCACGGCAAAAAACACAGAAGTTATTTTTGAATGCAGCCAACTTCAGTTTGTGGAGTAACAGAAACGGAGCCTGCTGGACCTGCAGACGATGTGACTCCATGGCCAGAACATCATAGTTAATGAAAATGCAGTGACAATACAGACATTTCATATGTGCACAACGTGTGCAACTCCGCTGACCCGCCATCCGACCCGTGCTGGACCCATTCATAATGAGTCAGCCGTCACTCTGAGTACGTCCATCGCACCCCCCCTCTCTCCCTAGCTCTTTTAATCAGTAATTGGTGAAAACAAGTGCTTTCTCCGAGATATATATATATATTTTTTTTAATATATCCTAGGCTATTTATTTCAGATCATTTTCATTTACATGTGTTGCAGCTGTATGTATGTACAACATAACACTTCAACATAAGAATATAGCACAATATAGATGTGAAAACAGTTCTAAATAGACTATGTGACAATAAAATTTGTTTTGTTTAAAAACAACTAATAATCGTGATGATTAATTGTGATCTCTATTTTGATCAAAACACTGCGATTATCATTTTGATTAAAATAACGTGATTATCATTTTGATTAAAATAACGTGATTATCATTTTGGCCATAATCGTGCAGTACACACTCCAATACACAATTAGTTTCCAGTTTATGAGGTAAACTTCGCTAAACTAATGTGGACTCATACAACAGTCTTGCAATCTATCCTACCTTCATGAAGGTTAGTAGAGTTTCAGGGGTTGTTGACTCAACTGCATGATCATTTTGGAGGCTGCAGGTTTTGCTGCGTAATTGTACTGCATTGTGCAGACAGTTGTTTCAATTATTTTGTCCAACTTTATTATAATCAATGAAAACTGAACATTAAAACCTTCAAAAATTACCAATTTATTGCAAGACTGTATTAAATGTCATAACGACCACCGCTACATGAGTCAATCAAGACTTGTTTTTGTGATGTATTTCCCAAAAATGATAACTAATACATTTACCTTTGTTTTTTGAATTCCTCTGATTTGAAATATGAGGCAAGTAGAGTGGCTAATCTATGCTTTTCCATCAGTCGCAAATACACTCGTAATTTCCAGTGATTTAGGATTACTATGCATTTTCTTTTTTTAAATTAAATTTCCAAATTTAGCTTGTTTGTTTATACACTTTATGTTGATGGTGGCAAGATGGCTGCCAATTAGAGCATATCATTCTATAGCTCAATATTATAAGCAACAGGAACTCATCCTTCTTCCTTGAAATTGCATAGCAACCCTGCAGTGTGAATGAGCTGCAGCTATGTGAGTCAATGCAGCATCGGCACTACCTCTGGGATGAGCTGAAACAGGGCGTTGGAGTAGAGCGTGCCAATGGCCAGGGCTATGAAGTAGAGCAGCAGTCGCTTGTAAAAGGTTTTCTTCATGAAGGGCACCACGCTCGCCCCGACCAGCGAACACAGAGAGATCAGTGTCACACACAGGATCCCATAACCCCACACTGATCAACGGAGATGAGGCATAAAGAAAAAAAGGGGAAGGTGAGGAGAAAAAAAGACAGAGGGAGTTAGTTGAGAAATGATTTTATCAGATGAATTACCAAGGTAAGGGACAAAAAAAGAGAACACCAACCAGTTAACTCCCTGAAAAGAAAGGAAGAATTGAATTAAATCAACCTGAGGAGAACAAAAAAAGAGATTTCAAAGACACCAGAGACAAAAGGCGTATTTGTCCATTTAAAAAACAGATCAACAGAAGTGACACCACCTTTCATTTGTATTTAAAGATAAGATGTTGTTTTTTGAAGCAGACCTGGGACCCCATGCATTTTGATTGGTGTGGGGGGGGGGGGGGGG
>NC_048411.1:25520968-25526249 GCF_013103735.1 Etheostoma cragini | reverse complement strand
ATTCAAGTGAAATAATAGTTTACTTCTGCACACACACACACACACACAGACACACAAACAAGCCCACTCAGGTGCATCTGTACTACTGTCCTAGCCTCAGGGTACACACTGTAGAACAAAAGGGGGGCACATTGACTTTAAATAGCCCAACAGAGGTCACATTTCAATTTGAAGGATGGCTGTGCACTACTTCTCAGGATTGCCTTACACAGACTGAAATGTATGAATCCCAAAGCCAAAACAATAAAGTGAGTGAAACATTGTTACCAAGTCTGTTACTGGTGTGGTAGAAGAAAGAGCAAAACTCTCTCTCTCTCTCTCTCCAAGAAAACCCTCATAGCTGGCCTAGATTACATTGCCAGAAAAGGTGCAGACACAGAAGAAACATTCAGAGCACACAAACAGAAAAGAACCGCCAGATGATTGCTGATGCGGTAAGGGTAGAAAAAAAAAAAACTTTCACAGTGCTTATTAAAGCCAGAGAAAACCACAGAGAGAACCCGAAAGCAGGAAGGAGGGGAAGCAGACGTGACTACAAGACTTTTACAAGACAAAAGAGGGCTTGGCCAAAGGTGCACTATTTTCAGCTGTGTGGCACTAAAGAAAACTAAAGAAGCTTTCAGCTTTGATGTTTGTGCTTTTGAAACCCCCCGAAAAAATTGATGGGATGTGAAAATATCTATGAGTAAAAGATGTAGATAGAAATATGTATGGATGAATGGCAAACCTCTGGCAGGAGCTGCAGGACGGCAGTGGAGTACAGCGTGCCAATGGCAAGAGCGATGAAAAAGATGAGTAAGTATTTCATATAGCGTGTCTTCATAAAGGGAATGATGAAGACTCCGGTGAGGGAGAAGGCACTGATCACTGTCACGCTCAGGAAAGCAAAGCCCCACACTGGAGGTTTGAGTGACAAGAGGTTGGATGGAAGAGGAAAATGTAACGTTAAAACAAACTTACATGCATCATATGTGGAAATGCAGCTTGAGCACCCCTATATCAATAAAACAACAAGTTTTAAGTAATTGTTGTTGTCAAATAAATTATAAAGCTAAATCACGTTACCTAAAATCGTGTTAGAAAACAAATACTTATCTTATTGCATTTTATCTATATCAACTGTATGGAAATACAAGAAGATAAAAGTACAAATTTCAATAAAACAAATCTAAATGGGATTTGTAATGTTGACAGACATTATACAATATTTTATTTCATTTAACTCAGCTCTTTTTATCTCACGGTGTCGAGACTCGGAGGTATTTGATAAGTGCATTAACTCAGTGGTTCCCAAACTAGGGATGGTATGCTGGATATTTTTACCGCTTATCGATTCTAAAAACGATTAAAATGTAACAATATAGGAAAGGCACATCCCTCTTTGTGAACTAGTCAGAACTCAGAAATATGTGGAAACAATTTCCTTAACTAACACCTGTAGAAAATAATAAGGCTAATACATTTTATTTAAAAGGTTTGTGCCATTTTTGTCTTGCCAGGCTGCAGCACCTGTTTAGTTTACGGGGAAAAAAGGTTAAATTAAGAAATGTACAGGTATTATGTATCCAATGCTGTGTAACAGAAATTATATTACGAGGGTTGGTGGTGAAGGCAGAGGCAGACTTCTTCAAAAGATGAAGGTACAACTTAAGTTTCTAGGAAAACAGGCATTTAATAATAATAATGTAAAAAGGCACAAAAATCTGGACAAACAACGTCAAAGTAAGCTCTAATTATTTTTTGGCAAATAATATTATAAAAATATATATTTAGTACTGCAACGTTTAGTCAACTAATCAATTAGTTGATGGATAGAAAAATAATAGCCAACTATTTGGATAATTGGTTAATCTTGCAAAAATGCGATTTTCAACCTCTCGTATATGAAGATTGAGGTTTTTCTGTCATATCATATTAAACTAAATATCTTTGTTTTGGACTTTGTAAAACTCAGATGAACATTTCCCAAAATTTTCTGAAATTTTTTTTATATCGATAATAAAAAATAAATGTTAGTTGCCACCCTTATATTTTCACAAATTAAATGTTTACTTTAGCCTTAAAATTGCTATAGTGCTATTGCTAATTGCAACTAGATTCTCTAATGTGGCCTGTGCACCATTCTAAGTTGTCTTGTAGTGTGTGACCTCCCGTTGCCAGTCAGTCATGTAGTGTGGAAACCACACCAACTTCAAGACTCTAAGCTTTAATCCACTAAATCAGCATGACTTTAAATCAGGTAAACAGTGCTGGTTGTTAGGGGAGAGATGTTTGACTTTAACATGACAACTGATGTGTTTTAATAGTGAATGTGATCCAATGTGATCTCTGAGGAAAGCAAAACTTCAGATTTAGATAATGAGAACAGATCAGACTATAAACATCAGTGGGATCTGCAGTAGAGCTGATTTTCTACGGCATCTGCTTCCCTGCTGCTGGCAGATCTCAACAGCCTAGGCAAAGAAAAACAGCTCTGAAGCCAAAATAAGCTTTCTACAAGGACAAGTGTGAGGCGAGCTGAGGGCATATGAGTGGATGATAAGAGAAAACTAATTTGTCAGTGGAGTGGGAGACTTAGAGCCAGAGCTCTGGGCCGTTAAACTAGTTATCTTAGACCTGCCAAATATTAAATTAAATGGGTTAAAAGTAAGAACTGAAAGAAATTTGTGAGCTGGCTTAATTGCAGAACAACTGATTCTGTTATTTCTTTTAGAGGAAACTACTAAAATACAATGAACATTCCTAAAGCATTGCTGCTTTCGCAAATATCAGTTCTGCTGCAGGTTTAAGGGCAGAACATCACAGTTGACCAACTTATCCAAATCTGTCATTAGCTTGCTTTTTATACTAGCCAAAATCCGCAATGCCAATTTAGCTTCCACTCAACATAAAAATCAAAGGCTTGTTAAATTAGATGGAGATGCCAAAATGGTTCCCAGTGCTCTCAAGGACATTGTAATGTGTGTCTGGAGACTGTATGTAGATTCAGTGAATCAGCAGCCAGGGAAAGAAGAGTAGTTTGTTCCAGGAATGCTTTCCTGCCCCACTGTCTTTACCTGGATGAGATCTCTGCTACATACCGTATATGCTGACTTTGGCAGGATTGTGGAGCCTAAAACGATGTGTTGGTTTTTAAGCCAAACTGAGAAATGCAATTTGAGCCTGGGCTAACTGCATGCTGTTTTGGCTTTCATCTCCCTTTGGGTACATCATGATATCACTGTCTTCAGGCAACAAAATACACATTTGGAGTTCAAAATCGGTTAAAGAAATGTGTTTTAAGGTCCCACTGCATTACGCTAAAAATAAAATTGCAAAGAAAAACAAGGGAGCAGACGGGAAAACTTGTAATGCAGTTAGTTATTGACAGAAATGACAATATACTCACTCTAGAAAGTAAATGAGTTCAGATATACAATAGACAGATAAAGAAGCTGTGTAGAAAGAAATACAGCCAACATCAAAGTTTGACAACTAGACAACAAAAATGCAATTTTTATATTAAAACGTTCAATGGCAAGGTTAAGACTGCTACCCTATACTTTTAATATTGTAAAAATTGCCCATGAAAAGACCAAAACCAACAGTATGTCTTTCCGTTTATCCAACTTCCCCACCCTGCTTGCGCTTCTTAGTCACAAATCCATTGGTTACTACTAAATCTTTTTTTTTTAATGCGTGAATGTATTCTATCATTTAAAAAAAAGATTACAAAAAAAGGTGAGCAAAACGTTAGGTTCAGCAAACGTTATTAAAAAAGGAAGTAAATTCCACATTCTTTGGGCATGACTTGTAACTGCAGTTTTGGGGCACTGAGTTTTTGTGGCAGCAGGACAGTGTGGGATTGAGTGAAAATAAATTCAAATGGCCAATTTCATTACATGGACAAACCATGCCATCCACTGAAAACAGTGTGGTTAACTGTGTTTTTGGACAGTTGCTGCAGCTTTGTGGCATCAGACTTCAGCTACACAAACGCTACTTAACGGGATCAAATGGTTGTTGGTTTTGGTCTCTTCATTGGATTTGCTGATATTAAATTTTTTTTTTAGAAAGTCACCAGACTTTATCCTTTAAATCTACAATAGAAAGTAACCTGAAGTTCATTACAGGAATCTCTTCAGAGTTAACAAGATAGACAAAGATTAAATAACATTATATATGAACTAAAGGAACAAGTGTGTGCTTACCTTCAGCATCTGAGGGCCTGGGGGAGGGGTCAATGCTTGACTCTTCCTCTTTTTGCGCCTTACAGGTGCCAGCATCCAGCTGCTGCAGCATGGTGGGGCACAGCTCCCGTAAGCCCTGCCCATCCAGTCGGGACTGCTCGCTGATGCTGTAAATTGCCAGTGTGTCTGCAGGCAAGCACTGAAAATCAGAGTCAAATCAGAGAAAATCAGATGTGAACATGCACCTTGGGCCTTTAGTAAAGTTACCATTTTCTGGGGTTTTATTCATCAATTAATCAAAACATAATATTGGTATAATTCAATAATGAAAAAAATAGTAGTTACTGGTTACCAACTACAAGATAAATGTATAGTCGATTAGATAATACTTTCTTCATCCGACAGCGGGGAAATTTCCTTGTGACATAGGTTGTCAGCTTCAGGTGTTTACATACAGTGATTAAGAGCTATGCCTTTTCCAATAATTCTACATAATTTTCAACAAAATTTCCTATTTTGCTGATAATGACTTATATTAGTTGCATTGTAGTGTGTCTCCCATAAGACTGATTAAATGTACAAACAATGTAGAACTGGACAAATACAGATGGAGTGGACAGCCATTTAAAGACAGATAGGAGACATACAGTGATGTCAACTTCTGAAATCTATCTTCATCTCTCCCACATCCAAAGTCAACTTGAAAAATCTAACTGTATCTATTTCAGTCCAATATTGGGACGCAGGAGCCAGTTGGAATTTCATCTCTCGTTTGAGGGGAAAAGAGTGAAGCTGAGACGTGTGGGGTTTTCCACGACAAAAGGAAATGTATTCAATATTCTATTCAATGATGGTATAAGCTGTTTTCAGCACAACCAACAAACCATTAATTGTGACAGCCGTGAATATCAGAAAGCAACATGTTCAGTGACGCGTAGCTGCCTGTTTAAGTTGTTTAGCAACATGCAGGTGACACGAGGTTGAACAGTTTACAAGAAAGAGGCCAGTGCACTAAATGGGCAGAGCTGTGACAGTTATTAGGCTCGTTCGAGATGAACTGCGCCTCGCCTGTAAAGTGGACGAGAGCAGGCGGCAGCAGCGGGGGCGGGGAC
>NC_048411.1:25498376-25520868 GCF_013103735.1 Etheostoma cragini | reverse complement strand
CTAACCGGCATGCAACGGGCGCCGATCGCCGGTGATCGATTCTGCGCAGACCTGGCTCATCTCGAACGAGCCTATTGTTATATATACTCAAAGGCTGACACCCGCTCTGAAACAGGCACTGCTTGTTTTTCCCAATTATACAGCTAAAGACATTACTCAGGGCACATCTATTCAAAGCAGATCAGCAAATGAGTCAATCCTCCACGCCACTAAGCATGGGAAATATGCTAAATATTTCAGCCATCTGACACTCTTCTCCTGCTTTTTTCAGGCAGGACTAAACCTGGATTTACCGCTTCTGCTCCAGAGTGTCACAGGGGCTCTAAGGCTTTGACAGACGTTTTGACACAGCTAATGTGCACCTTCTCAAAAACAACAAATCAGGTCTTTTCTGGTGACATCCTTTTAAAATCTTTGCTGCAGCAGTAAAAAAAACAAAAAAATAAATAAATAAAACTAGTAGTTTCTCGATAGAACTTCCGTTGTTAAAGTTTTAGAACTGGAAGTAGAGGAAGAGGGAGTGAGACAGCGCATGGACATGGACGAAACATGCAAAGAGTTTTTCATGGTTTAAAAAAATATAAACATTTTATACACCAGCTGTATAGAACGCAACCGACACTCTGTCTGTCACCAGTGAAGAACTATAGAGTAACAGGTCTCTCCCCCCGGGAAAGCAGAGAACATTTAAACATTATTAAATGAATACTCTGCCAAACCTCTCAAATTGAAAGCAAGTCTATCCAAATATCACGCAACCCTGTCTCCCTATGCTTCTTAGCTTCCAGATCCTGCTGTTTGGCCACACCTTCCTGCCCTTATTGCACCAGCAGGATTTGTGTAAAAAAGTCACAAGGCGCACATCCTTGTTTTCTTTGGTTTGGTTATGGTTGGTTTAAATATTGTTTATACATCATGTAACACTTGTTTGCGCATGCGGTTTTCATTAATCCAACACTCGCAGCTCACTGACAACTGGTTGCACACACCCACAACCGGCATTATCTGGATTATCCTTAATTATACCCGGTACTGTATGAACCTCCATTGTTTGTTCAGGCAATAAGGAGCCAGTCGTTACGCTGGCAACTCCCTTTTCCAGAGTGAACAACCTTTACATCAACGTTCTATATAGCGTTGATGTAAAGCTTGCTATAACAAGTCAATGAAAGAGTGTACATGTATACAGTACACTTTGGTTATATTGGCTGTAAACACGTCTATTGAGAGCTCCTACCTACACCTGATTACTGAATATAATTTAGACCCAGCCCAACTCTGAACAGTTACTAAAAATAAAGACTTCTAACTTATGATGGGAGCTGGTCAGTGTCAGGATCATTAATTAAGGAAGGCAATAAATGAAACACATAAGCACTGTGGTTTAATTTATGAAGCTACTTATGAGCTTTCAGTGTACTCTTTGTACTCAGCAGCAGTTCCATAGCAAGATTATGCACACTATATACTATAGTTGTACTATTAGTGGTATAACTGCTAAATCAATTGATAATATTTTTTTTTTTAACATCATTTAAAAAAATAAATAAAAGGATTTTAATTACAAATTGCTAGTTCCAGGTCCTCATATGTACAGATATGGTGCTTTTCTGTCTTTTTATATTGTTATATATAAAATAATTTGGGGTTTGAACTGATGATCAAAACAATTAAGAAATCTTAAAATCAAATTGGACTCTGGGACACTGGCTATTTTTTGGGAGGAAATATAATTTATTGATAGTAAAGGGATGACAGGAAAGAGAGAGATGTTGTGATTTTTTGTCAAAGAACCCCTATTTATCAGAATAAACCTCTCCTCATGTTTCCTAATCAACACTTAAAGGCAAAAATTAACATTAAAAAAGGTAACACTAAAGTGTGGTTTCGTCATCTGCTTTACCTGCTTTGATTCAATTTGCACTTGTGCAGTCACAGTGGAGCCCCCTATAAACTCAAAGTGCTAACACAAGATAAGGGAACGCTTTTGTTCTCACCTTGGAGCGGTTAGATTTGGGAGGTGGTATTGTTGGAGGTGTCTCCGCCACATTGCTGCTGTCGCTGTCCCCTTCACCCTGACTCTGGCTGAGGAGGCCCAGCAGAGAGCGCAGCTGGGGCACTGTGATGGTGCTGTTGTCTCCATAGCGGGACAGCAGGTCCTGGAGCACCTGGGCAGGGGACTGTCTCTGAGCTTCCCCCTGACATGCTACTCGGCCCAAGGGGCAAAGAAGCACAGTCAGGGCAAGAACAAACATAAGCTGGGACTGAAGAAGGGTGATGGTCATAGTGGCCCGGCCATGAGGGAACCAGATAAGCATGGCTTCTTCACTGCCTGGCAGATGCTAATCTGTAACATGTGAATAAAAGAAGAAATTATTTCAACTTTGAAAGTTACAACAAAAGAAACACTTGTTTTCCAAACTACATGCTGGGCAATAGAAGCACTTAATATGAACATAGGTAATCTTGTTCACAAAAAAACCATTTTAACCCATCTCTACACCTACAATGGCATAAATAAAACACTAAAATGTGGACTTAAATTAAGAAATATTAGCTCAACTAATAAAAATAGAAAATTTTAAAAGCATTTTAGCACCCTTTCATATCCTCAACTGTCCTATCAAATAAAGGCCTAAAATGCCCCAAAAATAATCTTAAAAAAAAAAAAAAAAAAAAAAAAAACTTTGTTCAGTAGGTAAGGAGCTATTCCTAATGGTAAACTAAAGTAGACCCAAAAACACACCTAGAGAACAAAGGACAAAGAGGGATGAGGACACCAGTGGGATAAAAACAGCCATCAATTACATATAATTACAGACAATTACAGAACACATGCACCAGACAACACACACACAAACTCAGTGACACCAGTGTAATAATCCAGCAAATGACTAAAGAAACACGCTTAAATGCAAACCAGGCACGCGGGATTCAGAAATCGTTTAATCATGTCACTTAAAACCAACCCAGTTTTATAAACAAGAACTACAAAACATATAAGTGTATATATACATTTAACATCAGCCAATGTGGGTGGGAATAATAGTAAGCATGCCTCCCTGACATAAACTTTAATGTACACATACCACACACACAGGACAAACTGTAATGTCACATTGCACTGCTCCAACACACAGAGCACCGATTCATTTCAGTGCACCCTGCAGGTCCACATGCAAAACTGGGTGGGATAAACAGACCCATTCATTTTTGTGTGAAGAGACGCTTACCTTTTCCTACAGAGGCTCTAATTGTGGATTGTGTGTAAAGCGCCTGAATCAGTCTGTCTGTCCTGAAGCTCAGAGCATGCCGAGTAATGCCCACAGGTTACCTGGGAGCAGAGATGGAGAGCGAGCGGAGAGAAGGAAATGCCTCAGGAGAGCAGCGAGCTCCTCAGGAGTGCAGTGAACTGTGGAGGAGAGAAACAGACAGATAAAAAGAAGGTTACGACTGACCGGTGAGAAAGAAAGATAAAGGAAAGGATGAAAGAAAAGAAAAGAGGCAGTGAAGAAGAAAGAAATCTGAAATGGCAGCTGCCAGCTTAAATGTTCAGTATCGGCTATAACAATCAACTTTCCTTCTTTAAATTCCAGTCTTACGCTAAGGCCAAAACTCCAGCACCGAGCCAAAGCCTCATGAGCATTCCTTGTTGATTCAAATGTGGCTACATAAAGACAAGACTATTTTGTTAGCTGGCAGAGGACATCTGACGGGAACATACTGCAGCTGCAAACATCCAATGTAGTAGACATGTAGCTGTAGAGAAACACTACATGCTGCCAGCCAATATGACCAAGTTTCTATTACTGAGGACTAAGAAACTATAAAAATCTTGCTTATAAATGCCAGAAGTCAAAAATTAGCGAGACAGCTTCTTTGAATATACTGCTGAGATCTCCTTGAGCAAAGCACAACAACCCGACTGCTCAGAGGTCAACAAAATACATGCATACATTTTGGGCAGCTGTGTGGAAATGTGAGAAAATATGAATGTAAAACAAAAAGTTGACTTTCCAAGGATAAAATGCAACTTTCAAAAGGTCAGTCTGACTGCTTTATCTTAAACTTCACCACTGTTTTCCTCGCTGAGCTGACAAGGTAAAGAGAAGCCTCTTCCGTTTGTCACCCTTTCCCCAGTGAACCGTACCCTCTCTCCCTAATCTTCCTCCTCTACTTGATCTAATGAGACCTTATTCTGAAGTAGGGGGAAAACAGGGTATGGGAAATAATCCTTTAAATCTCTTTAGCTCCAATTTTTCATTTCTCTCCCCATCACTTGTCTCTTACACAATCCTTGTAAAAAGTTGCAGAAGCTCTGAACTTTGCCCTCATTACTACAGCCTCCTATTGTTAGTGAAGCACAGGTTGAAGCCAGCGGTGGATAAAAGTGCTGATATGCTTATTGATAGAAGATTGATGCATTGACAATGTTTCAATAATTAATTTGGTGTAGATTGACTATCTCCAGGTATTTCAACAAACTAGTTATCTGAAGAAAATAAAGAAAGTGTGGACATTTTCCCCTTATATTGGACTTTTCATATTTTAATCTTCCATTACACAATTGTATAATATATTTGGATAACTATAAATGTATTGTACAGTAGTACATTTTCCTTTGAAGTTACATGTGAAAGCCATTAATTCCATAAAATAATGTGTTTTTGGCTAATCCACGACCTTAAATGTGTCCTGAAAATGCCATTACCAAAATGTAGTTATTCCCACTGATTTGCAGCATGCCAGCAAAGGTTTAACACAACCAGAGATATTAAAAGAGACATCTAAATTAAACGGAGGAAGTTGATATAGTCATAATAGGGACTACTGGAAGTGCTATGGTGGTTTTCAGCAATTTCTAATGCTACTGCAAGGGTTACGACCTCATATTTACAGAAGCTGCTAGAACATACACTGGTCACATCCAACAATAAGCCCTGCACCTCTCCCTCCAACATGCATCTGGAAGTACAGTGATATTGCTCTCCCTATCCACATTTATTTTTCATTAATACAGAGGAGAGGCAAGGTGTGTGACAAAATGTTTAGGAGTGTCTAAAGCCAGCAGCATATGGCAGGCATGGCCTGTATAAACATTTGGGTACTATTGTGTTGCAGTCTAACATCCGGCTACACAAGCAGGTTAATGGCGGGGTTTCCATGTAATTTAAGTGTCAACAAATGGGCACTATTATTACCTTGTGCATACATCCCATTTAAATAACAGCCGTTAACTGGGTTTATAGGAAATGTGGTCCTCAGTGTGGGAAACAAAAGCATTACAATACCAATGGTAACACACAAGAGACCACGTTACATCAAGGATACGTTAGGATTTTTATTTTGCTTGGAGAGCATATTTCAAGGCAGTAAACCTACAAAAAAGACTGAAGGAGCAACATCCTTGTTCACTGGCAGAACTTTGCTTTGGTCTCAGTATGACTACGGGTCAATTAAATACAGAAACTGCTTGTAAATGTCAGCATGTCAGGTCAGACTGATGTCCCGGCACACTCAGACAAACATGCATTTAGAGTCCAAGGCCTATTTGTAGCTGTAGAGATAAAGAGTGGTGGGAAAAGGCAAACTGCAACAGGGATGTTAGTCCTTCACCACGACGGTGAAGGCCTCAGCAGTGGTGTTAAGTATGAGTTCCACAAGAGAGCCAGCAGCATAGGAGAAAAGAGGGAGGAGCGGGACGGGGACACGTTTAGTCACAGTCTGCTAGACTCCGATCCCAAAGGCATGCAGCTGATTCTACTCTGCTCAGCATTTAACATCTTCTCTGTTCTTAGCAAGTCACAGGTTTGCCCTCATTTGTAATTGATACTTCCCTCACATGACTTTGTTAAATGATTACATGTGGTGATTAGGGTTCATCTGGCAACCACACTTAGTGTTATCAGCAATAATGTCAGATATCACACACGCAAGGTTTTTTGGACCCATGTACACACAGCTCAGCGAGAAATTTCCGTTGCCATTATCAACTTCACTACTAGATTGGTTCCACAAGTCTAACAGGAGCTCAGGCGATGCTGCTAATTCAAACAGTTAATATCCACCAACCAGCCTGTGAGCAACACATTAAATTAACATTATCTGAACACAAAAGGATGTATGAGGGAACACATACCCATTCTGCTAAGACTTGTAACCAAGCAAACCGTCATCACTCAAAACCCACACACCGTTTGAATGAACAGGTGAATTACGGTGCTAAAATATGAACTGAACACCTCATAAAGTGTTAATCAGTTATATAAGGAACAACAAAAGTAATCAAAGGCAAAGTTATGAATCATAAAAGTTGACTCATGAAAATTGCATCTTTTCTGATACTCTGCCCTCTCTTGGATCTTAAATTGACTTGTCAACAAACAAGGGGTTCTCAGTCATATGCATTTGATATATCAATGAACTGTGCACTGGTTTGGTGGTGGATGAAAGTTTTAGAGTATTTTGTGGACTAAGTTGAGTTGTACAGTACATCTCAAGGCTACTATCCGTCAGGATCTTGATTTAACTCCCCTGCCATGAAATAACCTAGATGTTTTTGCATCATTCAGTGGCAACTTCAACTTTATGAAATACATTGCTGTTTGTAACTCACAACACGCACTTTATCAATATTTTCATGATCTAAGATTTTAAATGCATGCTAAACCTTATTAAAAATACTTTTAATACTGTAATTGACACGTAGCAGTAGGGGGTGCACGGAACATGTCAAGATTCAAGTAGATTTTTAGGCTCAAGATTTAATTCCAAATCAATTTTTGATTCAAAAACGATTCTCAATTTAAAAAACAAGAAGACCCCAAGGATTCACAGTATGTAAATGTAGTTACCTTTCCCATGTGATAGAATACGCCATTACTAATGAAAAAAAGGAATTGTTTTTTGGAATTCTATGAAGCGATTTTGAACATGTAGAGCTTGAATCGCCAATCGAATGTGCACACCCCTACGTAGCAGCCTGCACGTTTGCATTCACTAAAGCTGAAAATGGACTGAGTCCACTCAAACGGTTGCGTTTGTATTCAAATGCGTCTGATGGCTCAGAATCAGATTTTCTGGTCTAGGTTATAAAAAAAAGAAGAAGACTCCTGCTAAGTGTAAAGCATAAAGCATACAGTACCTTTGTACATGAATGGAGACACACAAACAGCTGCTACCCCTTGCTAGTTCCTTCTTAGTTCAAAGCAGACTGTTCCGGGAAGCAGACTCTGGGGTGTCCACATCCAACGGTCTCTACCTGGGTCACTATATATACTGTGAGGGGCAGGTTAAGCTATGCATCGACTCATCAACCTTTAACTAAGGCCCATAATTATTGTTTCACACTGTCCTCAGGCTGATATCATCAACCAAGACTATCATTAGATGAGAGAAAGATGGCTATGGGCATGACGATGGTTCACTGAACGCATTGTCCGCATGCTCCACTCATCCTGACTGTACATCAAAGCATCATTCACCCTAAAATTAAAGGGTATGGACATGACTTGGCCTGGCTCAATCCCTCACTTTTACCCAGAGGCAGCTTAGAGGTCAGAGATGGGGAAGCAGAAAGCCACAGAGCACATCCTGTTTACTTCAATCCTGCGCCTGAGCGCAGCGTTGAAGTGCTGGTGTTTTTGTATTTTTACACCTTTTCTTATTTACATTTCCAGAAGAAACATTTGACTTTCTACATTTATTTAACAGCTGCAGTTGATAAGCTCTGAAAGTATAATGATAAGCTCTGGAAATATGTTAACGTGCCAACAGGTATTATTTGGAGGAGATAGAACTCTCACTGAATCAAACAAACTCTTAAGATTAATGGATTACTTATTTAAGACCCTAAAACACTGGGCATGTTTACTTTGGGCTACACTAGTGACATTTTCAATGTCAAATATCTAGTTTTGATTAGGTTTTATTTTCCATTACGGTATTGCTCAGGTTTCACAGACATTTCCAATTAATTTAAAGTTTTTTAATCAATTCCATAAAAATCTCCAAACATTCTGTATACATATAAAATAAGAGTTAGGCCTATACGTGGTGTAAAAATAAACCACCATAGTTACAATGTATAGTAAGTATTCCTTGCATTATTACAGACGCTGATGATAGGAAAGTTTGATCGCTGTTATATCTGCTCTTAAATTTATGAAAAGTTTAAATTTAACATTAACCAAACGGTTTTCCGTGTCTTTTCAAAACTTTTCCCAAACTGAAAGCACCAACGTGCCACAAGTAATCTGCCCCTGATGGGTCAGTGTTTAGGAAATGGCACACGTGTGTTACTCCTTTAAGCTAACTTTGTAGTAGCCCTGTTCTCAATTAGATATTATGCCAATATTCTTTTATTTATTTTTTGGCAAATTCTCAGTTGTGAAATGTCCCACTCAGTTTATGTCTTTTGTCAAGGCCAAAATATGTAAGGATTCTTATCTAGTCCTCAATATTATTTCAATAATCAAAGACTTTTGAAACTCATGTTTACCAAATTAACTAGGGCTGCACAATGAATTGCAATTTTATCGAAATCGCAATATGGACTGGTGCAATATCCAAATCACAGAAGGGCGCAATATTTGTAAAAAGGCTAAATCTATGTCAAACCATTCTGAATGAAGTATTGTAGTGCTGGAGAGACGTCCCGGTCTACAAATCCTATCCTAGAGACTACAGAAAACCTCTTTGTTTGGTACAGATACTCACAACAACAAAAAAAATCTTTCCCTTCAATCTCGAGAATCATATTGCAATAGCAGTCACAAATAATTGCAATTAGATATTTTCCTCCTAACGTGCAGCCCTAATTTTAAACCTTAAATAAACTGCATCTGCTGTCTCTATTTAGCAAGATAACGAGGAAGAGGAGCTGTTAAACGTCTGCCTGTCCTCTTGCTTTCTCGGCTGCGATGATAACGCAGTCCGGACTCTTAATATACACATGCACTCATGCCTCTAGTCCATGCTCAAAGCCCTTATTTTGCTTGGAACCCTTATTTTGCTTGGAGAGTATATATCCAAACAGTAAAGCTACAATTAAGACTGAAGGAGCAACATCCTTGTTAACTGGCAGACCTTTGCTTCGGTCTCGGTGTGGCTACGGTCCAACACAACACAGAAACTGCTTTTAAATGTCAGCATGTCAGGTCAGACTAATGTCCCGGACACTCAGACACACATGCATTTGGTCCAGGGCCTATTTGCAGCTGTGGACATAGAGAGCAGTGGGAAAAAGCAAAGTGCAGCAGGGATGTTCGAGTTTCCCAAATTGAAAAAAAAAAAACTATGAACATTCCAGGGTTATTATGATGATATGAACCATGATTGCTAGCTTTTCTCCACTGGAGAGATCACAGCAAGGCTGTCAGGTGAACTTCAACTTAGAAAAAAAGGTTTAAAAAGATTACAACTTTTCCTCCTCTCTCTCTGTAAAGCAAAAACCATGCATCTCCAACTGTGTTGATTTTGAACAAGCACAAGCTTAATCTGCATTGGACTGGGTTTCATCTAGTCTGACTGAACATCAGCTGAGCTGCAGGGCGAAATCAAGTCGCCAGCAGATCGGGCAGGGTTTGCCCAGTCTAGGTTTTATACTCTTGTTGCAAACGTTTCTCGGTCTCTGTGGGACAGTTTAGATACAACACCTCTGTCTTGTAGTTTCCCACAAGGATCAGTTTTCAAGTCCTATGCTGTTCACCCTATACATGCTGCATCTTGGACAGATCATTTAGCTGTCTTTATGCTGATGATATTCAGCTATTTTTGCTCTTTTAAAAACCAAGATTACAGCTGCCTCATCTGTTTCTGCCGTTATTCATCTGCTGCTGTGATTTAAATCTTCAGTCAGCGTTGTGCTAGTCTAAAAATACAACATGCACATTAATGCAGCAGTAATATGTATCAAAAATATTAGAGTAAAACAGTGACAGGGAGCATTTTGGAAAGTTACTTTTTACTTTTTGTACTTGCTACTTTTATTTAAGTAAGGTTTTGAATGAAGGACTTAACGTGACTTGTAACATTAGTGGAGTGACGTTAAAGGATCTGAATACTTATTTCTATATCTTGCCTGGACACGCACATTTCTACACACTCTTTCCCTCGCTCTGTTTTTGATTATTATGGAAACTAACGATGGAAAAGATTACATGGACAAGTCAATGGGTCGCAACAGTTAGTCCTAACTTAATCTAACGTTAGCTGGCGTTACATTAGGTTATCTTCTATAGCAAGTCTTGGTTCAACTAGCTAGCTAGCTAGCTACATTCTGCCGGTATTAGTAACGTTAAAACTAACCAACTGTACGAGAAAACTCCAATATAGCTGGCTAAATACCCGTGTTCGCGGTCAATTATTAGCCGGTTTCAGTAAGATAGCTAAGGTAGAGTCAGGTAATATTAACCGCGACAATTTCCTTAACGATACCTGGTGATGATGTTGGGGACAGAAAATCAGGCTTGACGTCAATTCCTCTATACAACAGCGTCCCTTTGACTCTGACACACCGCGGATGTCACACACACACAAGTAGATAAAATGTCAGCAGCTGGATAACTCCGGTATGTTCACATTGTTTCGCTTTTGTTTTGCCATTCAAATACATCCAAGACATCTTAGCGGCAGCAGCGCGTGGAGGATGTGGTGGGGGTCATTGTGACGTCGACAGTTGCCTTCTGGGTTTTCAAAATGGTCGTGTCTCCCTCATGCTGTCGACAGCAGGTACTGTAAGACCATAGATATATGTGGACATAAAAACTGTTTCAGAGAAGCATAAACAAGGTATCTTATAATATTGCCATATCAATGCAGTTCTTAATACAAAATAATAACATCCAAAGAAATAATATCCAAAGTTTGGTTTGTAGCCTTCTCATTTCTTCCTGACCAAGCCAAGCTCAGGGCGAAATCTAATCGCCGGCAGAGTGGGCGGGGTTAACCCAGTCCAAAAAACTTTAACTGTCTATGGTTTTACCCGTTCTCTTAATACAGCCATGGTTTTACCCAGTATAATATTTTCGTCTCACATAATCAATACAATATGGTACATTTAATGTATGATATTTCTAATTTAATTGCATTAATATTAATAAGATATCAACATACAGACGCAACAGCAACATTTTGTGCACACATTAACCACAAAGGATACATCGTATAGACTTTGAACAAATAATTGGGCTCGTCCGGGATTTGAACCCGGGACCTCTCGCACCCAAAGCGAGAATCATACCCCTAGACCAACGAGCCGCGAAATTCTGCGTTTAGTAACAATTTAAAACTATAGTGCACAAGTTTTATAGCTAGTTTTATAGCTTTTGACCATCGTGCGTTATTATTATAGACAGTTAAATAAATTGTTATTATTGATCCAACTGCAGTTCTAACCAAGTCCCGCCCTTTAATAGCATTCGCGTGCTAGGATTGGCCAGGCATCCATGCAGTGACCAAACTGCTTGGTTCCATCCATGGCTTTGCCAGACCATTCCTCCATGACGCCTCGTTTCAACATTTTAAGACAAGTTCATTATTTTTTATTGTGACTTACGTGTGTTCTTGTAGCAGCTATCAATTATTGGTAATTGTAATGGAGTAATGTAATGTATGTAGCTCAGAGAGGAAAGTTCAATTTTATTTGTGTGTCTTTTTTATACGAGAACAACATTTAAAATGATGGATCCTATTAACACAAAGGTGGAAATACTTCTTTTCAATTATTTTTCTTGCATTACAGTATTCTTTTTGTTCTCTTATATCAAGTTTTTTTTTTTTACTTGTTCCGTTTTTTTTACTTATTCCAAGATTATGAACACACATGTGTTTTTATTAGACACGGTGAGGAAGCAACAGTGAATTTTGCACACATGCATAACAAATAAACACAAAAAAAGGATCGTCCGGGGACGCGGGACCTTTCACACCGAAAGCGAGTTGACCCCCAAAGTTGAACAAGATGTTGTAATGAAGCAATTGGTCCAAGGTTGTTTACCCTAAGGTCTAAAGGTTGCTTATCCTCGAGGAAGGGGCCTCAAAATTGAACCAGATGTGGAAAGAGGACCTCTTCCAGAGGTCCCCAGGGTTCTATGATTGACACGCTAGCTGAGGGGCCCCTACCTCTCATTCTTATGTGTGTTGTATAAACAAGAGACCCTATACCATGATGAAGAAGCTGGGAGCCAGACTGTTATGTTACGTCATCCAGCACTGCTCAGACACCACACGAGAAAGCTATCAACATGTCGATATTCTCGCATATCGATATTTCCCGACTCCTTGGTGACGTGTGCGTGTGATGCGTCAGGCGGAAGTTGTTTAGATTGCGGAAGAGTAGCCACAGACGCTGTAGGCGCACCAGCTCCACTAAAGCAATTCGTTTTGGTACTCTGTAATTTGATCGTATTTTGATATAGATATATGTAGGCCTCTGGGAGCTTCAGTTTACAGCTCGATCAGGTAGGTGAAGAAAGAAGACAAAGCTTCTCATTGGCTTTTAGCGGATTAACCGTTTTAAACTCGCGGTGTTTAGCTAAATTAGCGTGGCTAACGCGTACGTCGTTGAGAGGCATTGGTCCCTTTAGTGACAGGGCTAACTAGATATCAAGAGCTCATGGACGGGAAAATATATTTGTATGACACCCAGAGCATGTCAGTAGACCAGGAGGTTTCTAAATGAGGTGAAAGTAATGTTTCACGAGTCATTACTTAAAAGCTGAAAAGGGCCCATAGTTGCGCATCTGCAGCTAAACATTGTCTGGGTGGCACAGAATCTGTAGATGATATGCAGAAAATGTGGTGATGACTGTTAAGGCTTTTAGTACCGTTATGTATAATCTACAGCAAAGCATCATGTTTTATCATCAACATCCTGTTTCTAGCGTCGCTGTCGTGCGAGAACCACGTATCTCTTGAAAGTCAACTTTTCATGTTATCAGAATAAAAGCCCTGTTTTCATCTTTGCGGTGATGCATTTTCAAGAGGCTCCAAGATCCAAAAGGCTTATTAAATATTACATTTTAAAAAGTAGGACATGTTTCTCAACACATCAAGGGACACTTCATCATATAGTTCATTCCAAACATTCAAAATCCAAACATTTGAAGAGGCATGGTTGTTGCTTTAACAGAGAGAGGAGGAAAAGTTGTAATCTTTTTAAACCTTTTTTTTCTGTGTTGTACCAGCTAGCCAAGAAGCCATCATGGCAGCCATCTGACTATTAGTCAGCATGCTGATGAAGCGTTCTCACACTTGTCTTCATTTGATCAATAAAGAGTCAAAAACCTCAAGTCATACCAGATGGACCCTCCCACCAGAGTCATTGTTTTTTTTTCTTTATAAACTCAGCCAGTGGTTTGTTAGCAGTGAGTTGTGGCATCAATACAGGGTGTGAAGAGAGAAACACTGACTCTTTGTGCCACTTTGTACGGGATGTTGTGTGGTTTTGCACCTACTGAATTGATTGACTAAAAACATACATATGCATACTTAAGAATGAATTATGAAGCCTTCACATCAACAAATCATAGCCATATTTGAAATATGTTTGATCACTAATATTTCAGCATCACTTGTTGTTTCCTGACAAATGGAATTCATAACAAACATATTTTTACTATTGAAAGGCATTAAAACTGGAACAAAACATGTCTTAGACCAGTATTATGAACACAAACACACTGTTTGACATCAACAGTAACTCAAATATACAGTATGTTGTCTTCTACCTCTGCCACACCCAAATCAGACAAAACAAAACCAGTTCTCACCCATGGTGGGGATGCCATGCAGATAGTTTTTGGTATTTCAATGTGTTTTTATTCAGCAGATATCCTGCATTGATTGTATTCATTTTTGTGCCTTGTTTCAATGAAATCTGACTCTGAATTACCCAGGGCAACCTGAATATTATATATATATATATTGAGGTTTAGAAATGGCATTTGAGTTGGTGGGTTAGGGTTAAGAGACAGATCACTTGCTACTTGAAACTTTAACTATCCACATTGCTCACAGGGACACAGTGAGTCAGAAAGTAAAAATGAACAATTTTTTTGTGATTTTGATGAACAGACAGACTTATATTATGAACTAATCAAAATCTAAGTTGGGGCATTTAATTTTTTTACTGAAATGTAAGCAAGGATTGAATAGATAAATTATATATAGATAGATGGACTTTTAATCAACTATTAATACCAAACTGAGAAATTACTGCGTTACAGCAGCAATCAAATATAATAATAATAATCTAATAATAATTATAAGTGTTGGAAAAGCTTTTTGGCCGGGAGTGGTTTAGGTTTACCACTGCAGCATTAGGTTGCAGACTCCACTGAATACAGTGTTTTATCTACAGCTTGTCCTCTCAGTGTTTCAGGTTGAGCTGTCATGATGGCGGACCACACTGATGTCAGTCTGCAGCCGGAGGAGCGGGTCCGCGCTCTGACCAAGAAGGGAAGCTCAGTCGAAGTGGACGACGATGTGCCCCCGCGCCGCTATTTCCGCTCCGGCATGGAGATGATCCGCATGGCTAACATCTATGCAGAGGAGGGCAACATTGAGCGCGCCTTCGTCCTTTATAATAAATATATCACGTAAGTGTTTACGGTGATAGGCTAGACTAAGCTGTTGATCAGCTTGTAATGACAATTTATTTGTTTAATTGTATGTAGTACATTAATTGGAAAGAGAGACTTCAGGATGTCCTTTCCCTATTTTGTGATGCCACCAATGTCTTCAGGAAACCAACCAGTCTATGGAGTCTGTAATTTCTCTGAAAAACAATTTTTAGGCCATAGTTTTGAACAAACATCGGAAGTGCAACCATAAACAAAAATGATGAAGATGATAACACAATTTTTACTTTTTACAAAGTCTCTTTATAGAAAGACTTCCCAAACATCGAGAGTACAAGACCGCTAACATTCCTGAGAAAAAGGACACACTAAAGGTAGGCATACAGTGTTAACACTTTTTATACTGATCAAATGCTTTTCACTTTCTCAAAAAAGAGCAAGGAATTAATTTGCGTACAGTAACACATATGCAATGCAGAGAATATACTTTTACCCCACTCATCCAGTAAACCCGCCCAATGGCAAAAGTGTAGAGGACACCTCAAAAACATGTTTCTGCTCTCCTATGTTACATATTTTGGTTGTTTTTAAGGAAGTAACTAAGCAAACCTTTTTTCTATCTTCTCCAGAAACTGAAGGATGTTGCTTTTCCTCAAGCAGAAATTCTGAAAAAAGCTCTTTTGCAGAGATTTGAACAAGAGTATGCGCAACATCTTGTCAAAAAGGTAAACTGTCTGTTAACTTCTTTCTCACTGTTATAAATCCGTTAGCAGTCTCTTGTAGTACGTGAATGACTTTTTTTAGTTGATGCATTTTGACACTCAAAGAAACTAATTTTGCTTAGACATTAAAAATAATGTAAAAAATATCTTAACATATTTACAGTACTGCAAGCATTGTACACTGTTTTTACGGTGTGTTAACACAAGCCCTAAATAGAGTGAAGCATTAATCAGAAACTGCATACCACGGTTGTAATGAAAGGCACATTTCTTCATTAACAGAGTAAATGGACCGAAACAATGGCATTAACCTTGAAAAGTCACATTTTGTGTGACATTGATTATAGACATAAAGCTGAAATCAAATTCCACCGCTGATGAATTTCTCTGCCACAAAACCGCTGTTGTAGGAGACAAAAGCGACAACCTGCTGAAATGCAAAACTTCTACGATGTGTTTTTAAATGTGCTCAGAAAGCGGAGCAGGAGGCCCTGGCGCGGGAGCAGTCCAAGCAGCGAGCGCTGGATGCAGAGCGGGAGCGCGTGGCCAAGATGCAGCAAAGGCAGCAGGAGCAAGAGCAGTTCAAAAAGTTTGAGGACATGATCCGGTACCAGGAGTTGGAGAAGGACCACCAGCGCAAGCAATTGAAGTTTGCAACGCCTGCAACGCCTGCAACGCCTGCCACGCCTTCCCCTGACATGCCCCTCCTCCCAGGCATTCTGGGACCCCCAAAAATCTCCCCCACCCCCCCACAGAGCCCAGGGGGCCTGTCTGGCGACACCAACCACCAGAACAATTTCCCTCCTGCAACCAACAGCACACCTGCCTCCAGCCAGCCCATCGTCGACCGGTCGCTCAAGCCCGGGTTTCTGGTCAGCCCAGGGAACAACAGTGAGTTCATCTTTTTCAGCCACGAGGGGCTGGCCATCCGACGATTTAAATACTGCCTTACTCCTGCTTTAAAGTATTCAGAGTTCTGAGCTGTTTTGTTTCCCACTCACCTACTTCATTTCCTGCTCGCACCATGCCTTGTTCCAGAACATCACAAGAATCTAACTTTGTCTTTTCCTCTACATGGTTTTTGCAGATACAATGGTGGATGCCCTTCGGCAGTTGGCTGTTCCCGCTGAGCTGTGCCGGAGCTTTCTGAGGTTAGCCGAGGCTAACACAAGCCGCGCTGTTGAAACTTGTGGCATCCTGTGTGGCAAACTGGTAAGACTCCGAAACACAGCACCTGTGTTGATGCAAAAAGTATCAAACTTCCTTCTGAATAGGTCTGTTATGGAGCATAAAAATGAGTACAAATGAGATAATAAAAAAAGTATAATATAATAAAATGTTACTTCATTGTGTCTTTAAATTCCGAGTTTTAATCATCAGTGAAACTAAGATTTTGCATCAGTGAATGGCTTAACCTGAGATTATTAAAGAGTTTATTATTAAAACCAAACAATGCCGTTTCAAGATGTTTTTGCATAATTCATATCAGTCAATGAAGATGTAAGAAATGTGGATTTTGTAAACCAGGACGTCAGCTGAGCTCCCACCCAAGAGGGGCTGAACATAATCTGAGACTTCTCTCACTGTTCCAGTTTTGCTGTTGCTTTTGTTTGAATTATATCATTTGCTGGTCAGTTTAACTTAAAGCGCTTATCACTTTTCAATGAGCATGACCAAGCTTTTTTTTGCCAGCAGCAAACCAGTTAGTGCTCTGTTAATAGTGTCCTGACAGAGTCCGTGGGCAGCATCTTGGCAGACGGTTACCATGCATCATTTAAAGGATTGTAATAGAGTGGCATGTTTTTGGTGTTTTTTCCAGAACAGAAATGCGTTTACCATAACCCACGTTATCGTACCAAAGCAGAGTGGTGGACCGGACTATTGTGACACAGAAAATGAGGAGGAACTCTTCCTTATACAGGACCAGTATGATCTAATCACCCTGGGCTGGATACATGTGAGTGTAAATGGGTTAATTCTGGCCAGTTCTGTCAAATAATCACCTTCTTGCCTTGTGTAAACCAAAAAGGGACCACAGGCTAATCCTGCGGTACTGTAAATGAAAGAAATCCCTCTTAAGAAACATGAAGAGACAGGGCTTTGCAATTAATCGAAATTTGATCGTGATTACGATTTTGGTTCGCAATGATCACAAAAACAGAATAATCGAGAAAAACAACTATTTAGCTCATTATGTTTTGCAAGTACCCTCTCATTTTCTCTTGTGTTATGAATGAAAAAATAAAGTTAAAATAGGAAAAGTATTAAGGCAAATTTCACAGTTGTATGTGTTTTTTTACTGTTAATTTATTTAACTTTTTCCATTGTTTTTCAAGTTCAATAATTGCAACATCTTTCCAGAAGTCAATGGAAATTACAAATTACATCTTATATATATTATATTCTAAATTATTTTGATTTTGGATGCCCAGTTAGCTCAGTTGGTAGAGCGGCCGTCTCTATATAAAGGTTTAGTCCTCGATGCAACAGTCCTGGGTTCAACTCCATCCTGCGGCCCTTTGCTGGATGTCATTCCCCCTCTCTCTCCCTTTTCGTCTCTTCAGCTGTCAAATAAAGGCCTAAAATGTGCCTTGGTGTTTTGGTGCATAAAAATAAACATAGTAAGAGGAAATCAAAGCTAAAGCAAGTACTGCAACAGACAAGAAAATATATTATTATATAAATATAATAAAATAAATAAAAAACACAATAGAAATGTAGAATATATTACCATAAAATGCACAATATGTCTGTTTTTGAAGAGCTGTGCAGGACTGCAAAATATTGTCCAAGGCATGTGCAAATATAAAGTATACAGAACACTGGAAGGGTTAATGCACAGAGATGATAATCCAAAAGAGGTGGAGAATTTAATACAGTTTAATGCAACGTATAGTGTGTATTCCTACTATGACACAGAATTAAGATTGTCTTAATGCTGCTACAGTGGAACTTGATTGGAGAAACCATTTTAAGCATATAAAACATTGTCATTAAACAATAATGCGATACAGGAACAGGATATTTTACGTTTTAAATAAATAGCAATTATCAGTTTGACTACATGGTTGGTTGGTTGGTTAATTTTACAGTTGTTGAACTTTGGCTTATTTGTGTAATTGTATATTTACACATAACACTTGTGCCTTTACTTTTTGTCTACAACATAAATGGAAGAAGAGCATACAGTACGTCTTATATGTGCATTGATAACCAGTTGAGGTAAACTAGAGTGTGTCCACCGTGTGCTTCCCAGACTCACCCCACACAGACGGCCTTCCTGTCCAGCGTCGACCTCCACACACACTGCTCCTACCAGATGATGCTGCCGGAGGCCATTGCTATCGTATGCTCGCCTAAATTTAACGAGTGAGTCGAAAAACTGCTGGTGTCTTTTCTTTACAAACACTAGATGAGGGAGGGGGGAGATTTTGGTCTTTTAGCTCAATCTTGTTACCCATCCGTTGGAACCATTTATGATATTTTGTTATATCTGATTTTGTTAGTATAATTAACTACGGTTTAATATGATATTGCCTAGTTCTGTCTGTCACAGGGGATTTGTGTTGAGATGTCTCAGCTCCGCCTATTTGGGCTGATCACCTATACAGGTGGTAAGGTGTAGGGGATTTGTAATGAGGTGGCGGGAGTAGAAGAGACAGTTTTTTGACCGTGCTCATGACTATGATATGTAACAGAACGAACTTCGAACGTAGTAAACATTGAAGTTGTTCACAAGTCAGCTACTGGACGTCGGAGACAATCCTTACTCCCATAGACTGTATATATCTTGACGGTTTTTGCTCACTCCTGACATAGCGGCTCCAAGCAAAATTGCGTCAGATGCTGACACACCATGGTTAAGGCCATTTTTATGCTTCTGTTGAGGCTCCACGCAGAGCTTTCGCCTTAGCCTACGTAAGTGGTCTGGTGTTTATACTTGTGCTGCTGGTTTGTGCGTCAAGCCGGCATGTGTGTGTGCGGGGGGAGTGTGTGGTAGAGGGAGAAGTGAGAGTGGCGCCAATTAGCTTCGGAGCAAGTATTGACTCTGGAGTCACAGTAAGAGAAAAAGTGTCTCCCCTGTGCGTTCTGACCAAGGTGAGACATCTTTAGCAAGAAAAGTTAACGCTCTCCTTGATTTCATGAAGTGGCACGTCAGGCAATGGCGTTGGGTCCGGCGTAGACAGAGAGGGTAGTTTGCCGGGCTACGCCTATCAAATGATGCAGAAGCATAAAACAGCATTTACATGTGTGTGTCATGTCACCATGCCACCAGTGTATTTTTCTTAAGTCTTATGCTAACAGGACTTGTGATTTGTGTTTGCTCCAGAATCGGCTATTTCAAATTGACGGATCGAGGAACAGATGAGATCTCTACATGTAAACAGAAAGGCTTTCATCCTCACAGCAAAGAGCCCCCTCTATTTACAGTGAGTACACCTATATTTACAGTGTTATAATAACACACAATATGTAATTGTTTCTGTTTCAAATTGGCTTATTTAGTCAATTTACTAGAGTCTAATAAGTATAACTAGCTTGATATTGGTGCACAATTGATCCAGTGAGACAAGGAAAACTGCACTGGGAACAAGTGTGATACTTGTTGGCCATAGGCAGACCTTTTTTCTTGTTTTAATGAGTCAGATCTCTTAAATTCCAAACAATATTTATATATTTTCCCACTCTAGAGGTGTCTACCATCTATTACATTTGTTTTTCTGTCTTTCTAAAAGTAAGCAGTCGGTTTCTTTGGTAGGTTCTTATTCTTTCTAATAATGGTCAATACTAATGTGGGAAAACAATGCATATATTTTGTACAAGTAGTACAGCATTGTTGCTTGTTATTTATGACTCTAACTCCAATCTGTTTCTCCTTTTCAGCACGCGGGACACGTCAACATCACCAATGACACTGTATCCATGATGGATTTGCGGTGATTTTTCTTTTTTCACCAAAAAAGGACTGCTTTATGAACCTGCAGAAATGTCACATGGGAAAAAAACACTAATTTAATTTTTTAGGACAGTACTGAGCAAACGCCGGCCACAAGTTACCATTTATATGGACTTCATTTGTTCTCAAAGGGAACAACATTGTGAACCTTTCTGTTGTTTGTTGTTGCTCGCTTAAAGAAAAGAAATCCACATGTTATTGCACTTTGCAAGCAAACAACTACGATCCACTTTACTGACTGTCTCTTTAACCCCTCGGTTTTTGTCAGTATATGCTCTACTTCCTTCCTGCTCAACTTTTGTTTTTGTAATTAATAAAGATGTGTGTTTGTCTTTTAACCCAATCTTTGTATCATGAATGCCATCAAAGTTTGGCTCTGCCTGACAGATAAAGTGCCAAGAACGAGAACATTCACTTGCTGTTAAGTTCAATTTGCAACAACAAGTTTGTAATCTTTGTTCTTTTGACTGATGTGTTTCCGTCATAAGCTGTTGAAGTGCTATGAGTGATGGGAGAAGTGAAAGCCAGTTGTAACTCAGGTATGCAAGCAATGTTGCTGCTCTGTATTCTTTTTTCTATACAACCACCATCACTGCAAAGTATCCTTTTTATACAAAGGGTTTTGTTAGAAGTTTAATTCCTGCTTTCAATATGATGGATCCACCTTTGACTTATTCTTTGTTTATGTTTTGGGGGGAAAGTGGTTGATAGTACCTGTATGACGTGTCCGTGCTTCAGAAGAAGTGTGCACCAGGCAATCTGAATGTACCTTCTGCTACACCTTACTACACATTACTAACCACCTGGCCAGGGAGCTTGTTAGATTAATTGAATGATTAGCCATGATTCTGAGATTAATTTAAATTAATTAAATGTCATATCAAAATAAACTCATTGTATTTATTGTGCTTTATTCTATTTTGTTTGTCATATTTGTCCAGTTAGTTGCGTGGTACAAATTTAAAGCAGAGTAATAGAGTAGAAAAAAAGACAGCAACTATAGAATTATAGCATTTTAATTTAGCAGAAACTATACAGTGTGCTTTGGATTGGTTGTAAAGGACACTTGCACTTTTATATTTTTGGAGACCATATACCACCTTTGTGATGAGCTTTCTACAAAATGAAACTAATTTTTTCTTTTTCAATATATAAACTCTTTTGTCGCAAAATGCGTGTAAGAAATGTGGGGCTTGATAATACAGCAAATAAAGAAAAATGCAGCCCTTCTGCCAGCAGGGGCGACAGAGTGCCGTTGTTATAAGTCGTATCCGGTTAATGACAACAACGACGACGTAGAACGTAAACAGGAAGTCACAAAGAGGCCTAGGTGTTCTGCTGTTGTCGTTAAAGGCAGTCGTTTTTTTTACCAAGTATTTGTACTTTCAGATCCACACAAAAAGTCAAAATGGGGAAGCGGCAGCACCAAAAAGACAAAATGTAAGTATGAACGTAATCCTGAATAATAACGTTAGCGTTGCACCGCAACACTGTTGTTGTTAGCCTAGCTAGCCAGCTAGTTTGCAAACAAGCTAGCTAGAAAAGCAGCTCATTTCTAGAATTATTTAGGTTTATTTTTATTAAAGGTTGCTTCATTGTATTACCTATTTATCTGTGTGTTTTACCCGCGTTACAGGTACATTACATGTTCAGAGTACACACACTTTTATGGAGGGAAGCGATCAGGTGAGTTTTATTTCATATTTATTTTGTGACAATTTCAACTTTAACGTTTTGTGGTTAAAACACACGCTAACAGATATTGGTGTGAAGTTATATTTGTTATCTTTATATATTGTTTTATTCTGATCCAGTGGTGGGCGAAGTACTCAGATCTTTTACTTAAGAGTAGTAATACCACAGTGCACACATACTCTGTAACTAGCTAGTCAAAGTTCTGCATTCAAAATCTTAATTAAGTATAAATACAAAAGTATTAGCATCAAATATACTAGGAGTAAAAATACTCATTTTGCAGAATGCCCCGTTCAGAGTATTTGTATTAGTTTCAGTTACAGAATTTGAATCCGAATCATATTTATTACCAAAATACGTTTTCACCTATATGGAATTCGCCTTGTTGTATTCTGTGCATACAGAATAGATATTAAAAAGTATGCAAAAAGACACTAACAAATATGTACATTACATTAGAACCGTTTTAGAAAGGGAAAGAAGGAAGGCTGTACGGTTTAGTGCAGGATGTGCAAAGATATTGATCAGGGCATGTG